>NC_057862.1:83839629-84144515 GCF_019393635.1 Dromiciops gliroides
GCACAGGTGTGAGTTGAATTTGAAAGGATGATTATCTTTAAAAAAAATTAAAATTAAGAGGTGAGAGGAATGTGCTGGGAGAAAGGGAAAGGGAGAGGTAGAATAGGGTGAAGTATCTCACGTAAAAGAAACAAGAAAAAGCTTATACAGTGGAGGGGAAGATGTGGAGGGGGGGGTTCTGGGGAGTGAATGAACTTTACTTTCATCAGAATTGGCTCAAGGAGGGAATAACATCCATACTCAATTGGTTGTAGTAATCTATTTTACCCTGCAGGAAAGTAGGAGGGGAAAGTGATTGAAGTGGGGGGGGGGAGGGGTTTGAAGGGAGGGCAGATTGGAGGAGGGGGCAGTCAGAAGCAAAACACTTTGGAGGAGGGATAGGGTGAAATAAGATTGAAAATAGAGTAAATATCATGGAGAGGGAATAACATGGAGAGAAATACAGTTAGCAATAGTAAATGTGAAAAAAAATTGAAGCAAGTTTGTTTAACAGGCCTCATTTCTCAATCACAGAGAACTGAGACAAATTTGTTAAAATAATAGCCATTTCCTAATTGGTAGATGTTCAAAAGATATGAAGTTTTCAGATGAAATAATCAAAATCACCTGTAGCCATATGAAAAAAATGCTCTACATCACTATTGATTGGAGAGATGCAGATCAAAACAATACTGGGGTACTACCTCATACCTACTGGATTGTATAATAGGACAACAGAGGAATATTACAAATATTGTAGGGGTATGGGGGAAATGAGGCATTAATGCACTCTTGGTAAAGTTGAAAACAGATTCAAACATTCTGTAGAGCAATTTGGAACTATGGTCCAAGGGGTATAAGACCATGCATGCTCTTTGACCTAGTAATGCCACTACTAGGTCAGTATCCAAAAAGAGATAAAAAACAAAAAGTTGAAAATCAAAATTGAAGAGATGCTCATCATTTGAAGAATAGCTAAACAAATTGTGGGAAGAGATTATGATTGAACACTATTGTGCTATAAGAAATGATGAGCAGGATGCTATCAGAAAAACCTAGAAAGACTTACAGGAGCTGATGCAAAGTGAAATGTACTGTGTGCAATGTAGCATTAATATTGTATGATTAGCTGTGAATGACTTAACTGTTTTCAGCAATACAATGATCCAAGATGACTCTGAAGGACTTATGAAAAATGTAATCCATTTCCAGAGAAAGAAGTCATGGTATCTGAACAAAGATTGAAGCAAAATTTTTTAGTTCCTTTTTCTAAAGTTTTTTTGTCTGTTTTCTTTCACAACCTGACTAATGTGGAAATCTTTTCCATGACTATACATGTATAACTTATATTGAATTACTTGCGATCTTAAGGGGAGATGGTGAGGTAGAGAAGAAGAGAATTTGGAACACAAACTTCTAAAATCAATGATAAAATTTGTTTTTATGTGTAATTTGGAAAAAATAATATTCTAAATAAAAAGAAATTTAAAAAAAGAAGTCAGTTTCCCTTTAACTAGAGTTTTCTAAAATAAGTCTGGATTACTACTTGTTGGCAACTTTCAATTTAATAAACACTTGTTAAAGACTTACTATGTTCGAGGCATTGTATGAGGTGCTTGACATACAAAAATGAAAAATAATTCTATTCTACCAAATGAATGAATGTACATTATCCAGATTAGAACATGAATTAAACAGACAAATCATTTAATTAGACTACATATCAATATATATTCAGTACTCAGTGATCCTAAACTGTTCCTTGCCTCTACAGCCCCTCTTTTCAACATCAATATTATTCCACTGATACTTTATGACTCTGAATCATGGAACACCATAATCACAGGGAAAAGAAAAACATATATTAAATATATACGTACATATATATTCTTATATAATATATTTATTCTTCTGAAATTATGTTCTACATATATCATATATGTGATGTATATAAGAACATATGAACATATATATTCTTTTGAGATTATGGTGGTCCATATGTCATATATGTGTGTGTGGTTTGATAGATAGATAGATAGATAGATAGATAGATAGATAGATAGATAGATAGATAGATAGATATGTGTATATAGATATTTTTCTCAGACTACCATGTTCTATGATTCACAGTTATAAATAGATATAAATATATCACTACATACCACAAATAAACAATACTTTGAGCTTAGAATTAAATAGAAAAAGGAGAATCATAAAATCTTAGTATTAGAATGGAACTCCTAAATCATCTACTGCAACCTATGTCTGTATAGGAATCCTTTCTATAACATCTGGACTACCACTAAAGCCTCCTATTTGGACTTCTGCCTTCCCCTCTCCCCTCTCCCCTCTCCACTCCATCCTTCACATAGATGCCAAAACCATCTACCTAAAGTAAAGATCTAATCATATCACTTCCCTGATCAAGAATCTTTAATACCTCCCTATTCCTTCTAGGATAAACACTGAGCTTAACTTAGTTCTAAAAAACCCTTTTCAACCTGGCTCCAGTTTCTATGCCCAGACTTACTTCACATAACTTCCATTTATTCATGATATGTTCTAGATAAACCATAGTATTACTGTTCCCAATCATGCATGGAATGCCCTCCCTACTCATCTCTCCATTTTATAATCCTTAATTTCCTTAAAGGCTCAACAAAGATTACTAAAATACTAATCTGATGTCATGATGCTGGAACTGTGGGCCAGAAACTGAAAGAAATAGAGTCAAGCAGGGTCATTAAGGATGTGTTTCAGGTACATGAAACTAGGAAAGACAGGAAGGGCCTAGGTAATAACAATAATGGAGACAATCAATGCACCCATGGTGGCCCCTAGTGAAAACAATTTTCTTATCTAAGTGCTTAAATATGACTTCAGTAAGCTGATCAATGTCAAGTTCATGAGCTTGCAGTTTCTGGAATCTAATCTTTTCCTCCTTTTCAAAAATAGGACAATATTTGCATATTCTTAGTCTTTTGATGTCTGTCCCATTCTTCATGATTTTTCAAAGATTTGTAAAAGTGACTGTAAGATCATAATTGATTTTTTAAAATCTGTGTCCTTGGATGTGATTTATCTGGTCTTGAAGATGTAAACTCATTTAAAGTAGCTACTTGCCTTCTAATTATGTCTTCACCTATTTGGAATTCCAGTCTTATACATCCTACCCTTTCTTATTTGATTTTTTAATTAGTAATGTTCTTAATGAAGAAGAGCTGATTCAATTCAAATTCAAAATCTTGGAGCTATCTTGGACTCTATTCTCCCTCACATTTCTTATCTGATCAGCTATCCTATTAAACCCATTCAACCTTCAACTATCTCTCACATCCCTCCTCTTTAATCCCACTGTCATAACTATAGTCCAGACCCACCAAGGAACACTTATTTATATTACTTCAGTAGCCTACTAAAAGATCCTACTCCTCTTCTGATCCATCCTCAGACAACTAGCAGATTAATTATTTTTATACATATTTTGGGTATATCTATCTTCTTGTATTGGTAGCTTTGGTGAAGAGAGCACAGGACCTGGATTAATAAAAACCCAAGTTCAAATTTGGCCTCAGACATTTACAATGTGACCCTAGGCAAGTCATTTAACCTCTGTTTGCCTCAGTTTCCTCATCTGTAAAATGAGACTAATAATAGCACCTATCTCCTGGGGTTATTGTGAGAATAAAATGGTATAATTTTTGTAAAGTACTTAACAAATGTTAAAACACTAAATTAAACTATTATTATTACAAAAATCTTTTGTGGTTACCTATTGCCTAATAAGTAAAATTCAGTCACCTTTTCTTTCCATAACTTGGTGCCACCCTACCCCTCCTTGTTCTTTAAAGAACCTTGCACTAAAGAGAACTACTTCTTATCGCCACAAACATGTCCTTGACTTTTGTTGAGGTCCTCCATGCCTTTGGTCATGGTGTTCCTGATGCCTGAAACTTCCTCTTTGTCCACTGCATCTCATCTATCCTTTAAAGTCCAATTCAAAAGCCATTTCCTCTATGATGCTTTCCTTGATTCCCTCAGAGGTCAACAACCTTTCCCCTCAAACCCAGAATTTTTTTACATCTCTTTATTTCATATACCATGTAATATTATGCATTATAGTTCCATGTGTCTGTATTAGGAAGTCATTATCTATATCCTTGTCTGTACTTTACTCCCACAGTAACAGGACTTCTCTCTTAATTTAGCCTCACCCATATGCTCTCACCATCTTTCTACTATTAGGTACACAGATTTCCATATGGGTGTTTGCATTCATTCAATATAGCATTACTCTCCCTCCCCTTCTATCAGTTGTTTCTTTTGGAACAGATATATGCTTGTATCATCATAGTCCAATCATTAGTCCTATTCTACCAAGTCTCAGTAGATTTCCCTAATGACCTTTCAAAGTAAAAAAAAAATTTCTTGTTCATTCTGTATATTGGAATGATGATATCTGAGGCAATAAGAGTTTTATTTAATCCTCTTCCTTAGTTTACCTCTTTAACTAGTCCTTCCTCTATCAAATTTTTGTCATGCCTACTACACTCAGTAACATGTAATTTTACAGTCATATATGGACATTATTCTTCATTCCCCTCAGAATTCAGTCTGAGGTTCTACTGATGAAATCAGAAAGCCTCTTGACAAACAGATCCTTTTCACATATTCATGAGCTGTGTTCTCTACTAGGATCCCATCATTTTGGTTTTGCAAGCTAGGATCCAAGAAACAAAATCTTTCCTGGTACCATTCTTCTCTTCCTATCTTCTAATAACCAAATTCATTCAAAAGTCAATTGGTCCAAAGTGGAGGGAGGAAGGAAGAGGGGAATTCTTCCACTAGTTCTAGAGCCTTAGACTTTCCCATGGTTGATTTTTTTTTTAAGTTACAAGACAGGATCTCTCCTCTGCAACCCAGAGCCTGATTTTAATTTCTGGAATACCACATTTTCATGTTAATAACAACATGTATTTAAGACATCTGTTGGAAAGTCTGCAAATGTTCATTTACCAAGTGGGGGAAATGGTCCAACAAAAACTCGTTATATTCTTTTATGAATTAAAAAAAAAAGAAGTCATTTGGTCCAACCCATATAGCAACACAATAATCCCATCTTAACATTTTTTGATAGTGGCAAACCAGTGATGACTTCTAGACATCCAATGATGAGGAACAAATTATTTCCTGAGGCTACTCATTCCACTTTTGAACAGAAGTAATAGTTGAGATTGTTTTTGCTTATATCAAGCTGACTCTGAAACTGACACCCATTGTTTCTACTTCTGTATTCTGGGGCCAAAGATAAGAATCTAATACCTCCTCCATATAATGATTTATTAAACACTTGAAGAGAGATAATATGGCTCTCATAATCTTTATTTTCTCCTGACTAAATATTCCCTATTTCCCCATTTTCTTTAACCTGTTCTCATATGATATAGTTTAGGATCCCCTCATCAGTTGATTCAAAGGATTCATGATTCTGAGATTCATGTAAGCCTCTCAATGTCCTAAACATGAGATCCTAGAACTGAATATAGCACTCTAGATGTGAACCGACAAAAAATACAATGGGATTATCATATCTCCAATCCTGGACCCCATACTTAAAATTACATTCAATTAGAAAGAGAGGAAAGCATTAGCTGTGCTCTGTCCCATCCATAGGTGTTTTAGCTTTTTCCTCCCCACAAAGAACTTCAAAATCTTTAAAGATACCTACTAGGTCCCTACTGACCATATCATTCATTTCTCTATGAACATGAAGAAATGGATTATGGACACTGAATTTGATGAGCCTAGAGATAGTCTTTATAACTCCTTGGAAAAGAAGACAACTGATCAATTTTCATGCCTATGACCTTTAGCAGGACCCTAGGTAACCAGCAGGACACAGAACATGCATTCTTTTTCTGTATAAGTAAGGATATTCCTTCTACCTGCTAGTACCTGTAACTCCTTCTTAATAGTCCACGAAGCCTGGAATGGTATTTTTTACAAATGTCCAGAATCACCCCTTATAGAAAGAGCCTCAGCTGTACAGTTTCAATGGCAATTGGGTTTTTTTTAATCTTTTCTCTCCTCTGTTATATTGCGAATATTTTAACATTAAATTCTCTTCAATTGGGGGCAGCTAAGTGGCACAGTGGATAGAGCACCGGCCCTGGAATCAGGAGTACCTGAGTTCAAATCCGGCCTCAGACACTTAACACTTACTAGCTGTGTGACCTTGGGCAAGTCACTTAACCCCAATTGCCTCACTAAAAATAAATAAATAAATTCTCTTCAATTTCTTTATTTCTGACTTCCTTCCTAGACTATTTCTTCCACCCTATCAAAGAACTCTTCATCCTCTACTCCTTTCTCAGCTCCTAAAACAGGTTTGATATACAAAAACAACACAGGAATTGATAGTGATTGAGTCAGTAATATGTAGCATTATTGGGATCTCCATGGTAGAGCAACAAAGGGACCAGTGGTTTCTCTTTCAACTTCATATCATCAACTTTAATCGTGGTCCACCGTGTGGCCACAGGTTTCATCACTAGTGAAAATTTAGAGAAGAGGAGAGAGCAGAGAAAGAGGAAAGGGTGTAAGAAAGAAATAGGAGACAAGAGTAGGAAATAATGGAAGAGAAAACAGGAAATATAGTCCAGAGAGGTTATCACAGTCTCAAAAGTGGAAGTGAGAAAAATGAAAGCTGTTAGAACCATAGTACTACTTCCCATGGGTCTTTCTCTCCTTTTGCACTCCCTCCTCCCCAATCAAATATTTTTCAAAGTTGGAATTCACTGAAACTAGATTTGTATCTATCCTTATCTAGTTATTGTCATTTTCCCCTGTTAAGGAGCTGTGGCATGATAGCCTCCAGAGAAAAGACTGAAGTCTTATGATTTGGATACTTCACCTTATTGTTATAACATGCAGGCATGACCACTGAAATGGCAGAATTTTTCCAAAATGATTTGGGCCAAGGAAGTATCTATGAGGATGGTGCTCAGTACACAGTAGGTACTTGAGCTACATCTTATGGACTAAATTGAACAGACTCCCTGAAAGTTTTCTATGTGTCTGTTTTCCAGTTTGGGGCTTAAGCAATGAATCCTTTAATATCATTGATAGAGAGTGATCCATTCCTCTCCACTAACTCTACTAATAACCAAGAAGCAAAGGTAAATTAGGTGATTACATTTAATATAAAAGTAAAATTGAGGTGACTGTTTATAGATTGTTTTTGTATTCTTTTCTCCTACAGAGCTTTATAAAGGATTCAGTACACAGCAAGTGTTCAAAAAACACTTTTCAACTAACACAATTAATTCTTTCTTCCCTCAAGCAATAAAAATCTCAACTTCTTTTAGAATCTTGACAATTACAAGGTATTTTCTAAGGCTTATAATCACTGGACAACAAAGGATAAAAGATTGTTCACCTAACCCATTAAAACACATGGAATGGACCTTCTAACAAATGTTAAAACTAAAACAAACAGACATTTTTTGTGCGACATGAAATAATGGTCAGAAGTACAAAACAATCTACCTGCAAGAGCAACATTGGCTAATGGAAAAGGCACTAACCAGATAAAAAGCCTGAGTGCCTGGCTAGTCCAAGTTCTACCATCATTAACCATTTTCCAAGTACAAGTCACTTCCTTTCTCTGGGCTTCAGTTTCCTTTTCTCTAAAATGAGAGATCTGTATTATTTTCTAGGTCGCTTCCACCTCTGACCCTCTTAGCAGTCTATGAAACACAAAACCTGGACCAGACTCCTTGTCAGATGTTAGTCTCCATGACTATGATTAGAGCCACACCATCTTAGTTGGAAGGCACCCAAAAGCTATCAAGCTTAGTGCCATCTCTATATGGGGATCCTTTTTCTAACATTCCCAATGAGTGATCATCCAAAAAAAGTCTTCTGTGAATGAAAATCAGTCAATAAACATTTATTAATCACCTATTATGTGCCAAGCACTATGCTGAGGTGTAGGTATACAAAGAAAGACAAAACACAGTCCTTTTCCAGTAATAACACTTTGGGAAGGTTCTTCAAAATGTGGGTTCAGAGACCTTTGATTTTTTTTACTTTCTTTTGACATGAAATAGGAAAACTGGACAAGTGAATGTAATCCCTTGTAGCCATTTATGGCCAGGTTCTCTTGGGCATTTTATGTTTGGTTAAATCTTGATTGATTTGGAGCTCTGGCTTCTCCTTGTGCTCCATTATATCCTTTTCTCCTTTATAAATCTTTTTTGCTTAAAACTCACCTACATTCTCCTCTCATCCTGAGTGCCTTCAACAATAATAACCAACAATCAATTAGTTGTTTTTGTACTTTCACTGTGCTTGATGCTATTGGGGAAACACAACCTCCTCTCATGGAACTTATGATCTAGTAGAGGGGTTCTCAACATGGCATTTGTGAAATTACTTTTTTTTAAATAATACTTTATATTTTTCCAATTACATGTAAAGATAGTTTTCAACATTTTTTTTGGTAAGATTTTGAGTTCCAAATTTTTCTCCCACCTTCCCTTCTTTCCTCCTCCCAAAGCCAGCAAACAATATGATATAGGTTATACATTTGATGGAATTGTCATGGAAAAGGCTGTGAGAACGACTTTTGGAAAAAAGGATGAGGTAGGATTTTCCTCACTCAATTTCCACAATATGACAAATGAAATGGAAACTATCCCACCTGGCTGATTTTAAGCCTGGCCCACTTCAATTGGCTATCTATACAACTTCTGCCTGGAGTAGACATGAAGTTTAGGGAAGCATTGTTCCCTGAGAGCTATGTCCCTCTTCTTTTATGGCAAATTCCTATAATCATGTCATGTGATCAGCATGAACACAATATAGGATCTTATCCCTTGGGTTAGTACTGCAAACAAGTTACCACAGTGAGATTCAGCTATATAGTTTAAACTATTTAAGCTAAAAATTCTAGTCCTTTTAATATTTTAAACAAATAAGTGGATAAGAATCTGGATTTGTTATCTGTCTGCTATTAGTTATGCACTTTAAAACTGAATCAGAAACACCTTCAGTCCTTTTTTTTTTTTTTTTTTTGGTGAGGCAATTGGGGTTAAGTGACTTGCCCAGGGTCACACAGCTAGTAAGTGTTAAGTGTCTGAGGCCGGGTTTGAACTCAGGTACTCCTGACTCCAGGGCCAGTACTCTATCCACTGCGCCATCTAGCTGCCCCAAGTCCTTTACTACAATTGAAATTAACTTGGTAACCTTATGTAAATTCACTTGTGGTCATATTTTTATAAAAGTATTCTCTAACCTAAGTTTTATGTAAGGATTAGATCCTTATCTATCCCTGCTCCTCCTGAGGAGAGGGCATTTATTAATTGAATGAAAATTGAAATTACTTTAAATCAAGGGATATTTAGATTTGGACTTCCAAAATGAAGTCATCTGGGAAGTAAATTCACTGAAGAAATGCCCTGAAGCCCCTGAAAACACTATGGACAATGCACAGTAGGATGGTTTTTTGTTTGTTTGTTTGTTTGTTTGTTTATGATGGACACTCATGAATAGCTTTTCACTCTTAACTTGTTATCATGGGGTTCTTGGCTTTTCTCTTGGTGGACCCCCTTTCTCCCTATGGTGATAATGATTCTTGTCCTTTTGATTTTTGCCCTTGACTCTTTAACCTCTTGTTAAAGTCTGTCTCATCCAGGTTCAAGGCTTTCAACCTCATGGCAGCTATGGCCCATGCCTATGCATCTCCTCACCCTCTGGACCAGGGCCCTCCTATCCCTGTGATTTCTGCAACTCCAGTTACAGAAGAAGAATCTTTACTGCTTTCTCTTACAGATACAGAATCTGGGAATGACATGAGGCTTAGCATAAGTCAGAAGAAGCTTTTTTGTGAGAGTACAACCAAAAATGACCAAATAAGAGGACAGATATATTGAGGAATGAAGGCATTATTAGAGTTTAGATTGGCCAACTAGATATCAGGACAGACACACCTAAGAAGTAAGGGGAGATAAAATTTTATAGCAGGAAAGTCACTTAGGTGTGGCTACTACCTGACAGGAACTCAGAGACAGAAATAGCCCCAAAGGTCAGGACCATCATTTCAAAAAACAAAACAAAACCCTGATTCTCAGGAATATGACAAGCATCCAAGCTTTCCCTATCCCACCCCAAAAAAGGAACTTTACATTTTCAGGTGGTCACCCCATCTATCCTCCTAAAAAGCTTTTGCCTTTCTTCTATTCTAGGAGGAGGATGTTTCTCTTCCCTAGGGGGTAAAGTCTTTGACTTACCCCTCAGTCACTTTCTCTAGTGCCAAATAAAAGGCCATTTTAATTCTCACTGGACTGTGTGTGAGAGTGTAATTCTTTACTAGGGAATACCTAAGGATCCCTACACCATTTATCCCATGATAATTACAATCATGTTAAACATATTTCTACATTAGTCATTTTATGAAAGAAGAATTAGAACAAAAGGGAAAAAACACAATAAAGAAGAAACAAAAAGCAGTGAAAATAGTATCCTTTGGAACATAGACCTAGTAGTGCTATTGTCAGGTCAAAGGGTATGCACAGTTTTATAGCCCTTTGGCCATAGTTCCACATTTTTCTCCAGAATGCTTAGATCAGTTCACAACTCCACAAAAATGCATTAGTGTGAACTGACTTTATAAAAAATTGTTGGTGACTACATTTCAATATAATTGGTTTCCTTTGTAATCCTATGTGTGTTATTTTACACACTTAAGAAACACTATTCACCAGAATACTAAGGGTGTTTCTTGATACAAAAAAAAGTTAAGAACTTTAGGTCTCCTAGGAAAGATATACAAATAACTATGGCACCAAATATAATATGTGATAACTGTATAGGAAAAAGACACATGAAGTAGTATTAAGAAATTTGAGGAGACAACAATCATTTCTTGATGGAGGAATAGAAGTTTTCATGGAGGATATGATATCTGAGCTGGATTTTGAAGGACGAGTAAGATTTCAAGGAATAGAACTGTGGGTGAATGGCCTTTTAGACAAAGGAGAGAGCATAAGCAAACATGAAATTGGGAAAGAACAGCATGAGTTTGGGGGATGATACGATGCTGGCCATGTTTATTCATGGAATCTGTTAGTGTCTAAGGCTCCCACTCATCTGGAAAATAAATTTGGGTAAAAATAATCTTTTAATGCTATAAAAGGAACTCAGGGTTCTTAAAGTACCTGTTGGTTTCTGGAGCCCTAGGGATACTAGGACTTCTGCAGGAAATATAGGTCTGTAGCTGATGAGATACTTCAGTTGGTCAAAGCCCAAAGTGCTATGAGTCACTTAGCTAAGGTGGCAGCAGGAAGTGGGTGCAGAGTTATGAATAGTGATATTTCCAGGTCTTAAATTGGATTGGCTGTTAAACAGCCCCTCTGTGCCACCAGCTGTTTCTTTGTAGATCCATCAGTTTGCTACCATGTAGATATAAAACAAATGGTTGAGGGGAAAAAATATGGTTCCCTTACTAATGCTGATGTTTGTAGACATATCTTTAAAATCCTTCCTTTTGACATTGACAAAACAACCCCAATGAAAAAGAACAGAAATGGAAGGAGAGGGTGTTTGTTTGAGATAGTGGAATGTGAAGGGTAAGTGTAATCAATCACTAGAAACACCAGAGACAGAGCCCCAAGGCTATATGCCTGCCTCTGCCTAGAGCCATGACTAGGATGTCTAAAAGAAGAGCTTGAGTTAATAGCAAAGATGTGCAATGAAGAGAGACACACACACACAGAAAAGACAGAAAAGAAATAATGGCTGTCAAGATGAAAAGTAAGCAGGGATACATCCTGCCAAAATGTCTGCAGAAGAGATAAATATGGACTAACAAAGACAACTTGATGATCTCAGGATGGAGTGGTCCATGAACATACTAACCACAACTTTCATCTTTCCATTGCCTCTCCCCTTCTCTGACATTCCCTCCTTATTTCATTACTCAGTTGTTCCTCCATTGGAAGATGGGTAATTAAAATAAAGAGAAGATGAAATTCAAATCCTTTACTCTCTCCCTTCATTTATGGAAATTCCAATTTTACTACTTCCTCAAACATGAGGAGAGTTCCTTTAGAACCCTAGGTACAAAATGGATCCAGATTGGGGGCAAGAACATGACTCCCAAGTAAACCTTTGTTGATGATTAGCAATTTATTCTGTATATTGTTTGTTTGTACAGAGCCGTTTGACTGTTCTCTTTCCTATTATTTTGTGAGCTTCTTGAGAAAGATAATTTTTTTTACCTTTATTTATATTCTTAGGGCTTACACAGTGCCTAAGATATTGCAGGTGCCTAATAAATGTTTATTAACTGACTGCTAATGAGTAAAACTTGAAACTGGACACATATACTCACATCTTGCATTTTTCTATAGACCCAGTGGAATAAAACTTGGCTGGTGTTTACTTGTTGTTTTATTCTTCAAAAAGGGCTTTTACATCTGCCATTCCATTTGATCCTTACAACAATCTACTGCTAAGAATATCATTAGTTTTATTGTGCCCATTTTACAGATGATGAAAGAAAATCTCAGAAAAGTTAAGGCACTTCCCTAGGGTCATACAGTCACTAAATTGGGCCTTCTGATTTTGAACCCAGCTCTCTTTCCAGTACACTATGCTACTTGTCATATGTCCACATCCATTTACCTAAAGAGCCAATTGCTGAGCCATCTGCTATGCTGGATCTGTTGATACAGATTGATATGCTGACCCTTTGTCTTTCTGAGCTTTCTGTTCTGCCTTCAAGTCCTGTTCTTTCAGGCACCAAGGGCCCTAGATGGCTGGGGAGTTGGGTGGGGCAGGAAAAGGAAGGGAGTACATTTGCTGTTTCAGTTTTTCACAATCAATATAAATCATCACATGATTAAGAAGGCTGCAGCAATCAAAATCAGTTGAGGAAAACTGGCAACAGCAAGCCCTTTGGATCATTTTAATGGCACCCCAGTGTTTCCCTGAGTACAGAGAAAAAGTCAATAAAGAAGTAAAATGTAAACATACTTTGGAAAAGTTTGAGGTGCTTGACAAAATTATCTTCATTTGTTGTTGTTGTTGATGGGATTAGAAATTAGGCTCAGCTTCCATAAAATGGAATGAGGTTTATACTGGCAGTGGGAGGGATTATAAAACTTCATTACCAAAAGGATAATCTTGTGATGTTCACAAATACAGGTTAAGCCCTAGGTAGAATTGATGTCTATGAACAACTTTTAATTAACCTAACAAGTTAGAGGAAACACATAAGTTATAGACCATGTAAGTTCTTAACCTGGAGTCCTGTATAGATGATAGATAGATAGATAGATAGATAGATAGATAGATAGATAGATAGATAGATAGATAGATAGATAGATACATAGATACATAGATACATAGATAGATACATAGATAGATACATAGAAACATAGATACATAGATGGATAGATGGATGGATGGATGGATGGATGGATGGATGGATGGATGGATGGATGGATGGATGGATGGATTGGTGGATAATGATGATGATGATGATGATGATGATAGATAGATAGATAGATAGATAGATAGATAGATAGATAGATAGATAGATAGAAAAATGTGCAGTCAATTTCTAATATTCAGCCTTTAACTTATACAAATCCAGTCATTCCCATTTTATTAGCAACCTCATTTTCACTTTCAAGTTGGCAACTAGGCATATTTGTAGCTATGTGCAATAGAGAAGGAAATGAGAGACTTAAGGACAGCAAAGATGATGACAACAAATAAGACCCTAAGACTGGCTGCTGTCAGTTTCCAAGTTGGCATAATTAACCAGCTTGCTTAGAGACATCAAGGTTGCCAATTCCATTATCAATTGCAGCAGCCTCAAAGTTAACCATCAGCTGACCTCTGCTATGCACTCATACTGCAATACCCTTAAGGATTTCAAACTAAGCATGAAGTAGACATCACCAATTATGTCAAGTAGGTCTGTCTTTCATAATTTCCAACAATATCCACCAGTCCTGAAGTACAGAGTGTCAGAGGTGATGTCAAGACCTTGTCAGTCTTGGTATTTTCCAACAGCAGTGACCAAAGTCTCAGAAACCTCTCCATGGTTTTCAAAATGCAGCCAAGACAGAGAAGTTTACAGCAACATAGTAAACAGTACAACACCCTCATATTTCCATCTGACGTAGAAGGTAAGATTCAGAAATGTTTTTGTTTTAGAAATGTTTTGGTTTTAAGAATTTTATTTGTTGTACAGTACTTATGGTACTATAGATTTCATGTATTATGAAAAGTGATTATTGTCTGAAATCACTTTGGTTTTAATTGAGAAGTTAGCACAAAAGGTTACAGAATTCTGGAGAATTACTTGTGAGAAAAATGTTTTGCATGTTACCAATTTTATTTTGTATACTGCATTTGATGGGATATTTCATGTTTACTATGTTAGGAAAAGATCATATCAGAATTAATGTTTTGTTATAAAGAATTGTATGCAAAAAATATATTTTCAGTTATCTCTAGTGAAAGATGAGTTTTTTATGGTCACAGAAACCTAACCTACTAATTCCCATAGGTTTACTGTATCAACATTTGCATTTTTTACTTTTGTGCTGTTTTGGGGGAACATTACCTCCACAAAAATTGAGGATTGACTGTAGATAGAGATATTGATTTTTTTTTTTTGCAGGGCAATGTGGGTTGACTTGCCCAGGGTCACATGGCTAGTAAGTGTAAAGTGCCTGAGGCTGGATTTGAACTCAGGTACTCCTGAATCCAGGGCTGGTGCTTTATCCACTGTGCCACCTAGCTGCCCCCTTGATATTTTAATATAACTAGTTCCCTAGGTATTTTATTTATGTATTTAAAAACGTTATTCTGAGAATAGGTCCATGGGCTTCAACAGAGTACCAAAAAGATCCATGACCAAAAAAAAAAATTTAGAATCCCTACTAAAGAGAAAATTATTGTTATGTAGTGAAAAGAAAACTGGAATTAGGAGACTTTGGTTGTAGCTCAAGCACTGTCATTAACCTGTCATGCGAGTGAGGCAGATTATTTAGTTTCTCTGAGGCTTAGTTTCATGATCTGAAAAATGGGTAAAAATATACTTAGAGTTGTTGTGAAAAGCAAATGAGATAATGTATATAAAACACTTTATGACTACAAAATACTATAGAAAGAATGTGCTACAAACATATGACCTGAAAACACAGGATTCCAAAATGGAAAAGGATGATATGTTGTCAACCATTTTATAGTCCCTGAATTCTGTAATCATTTTGTATTCTGGAGAGCTGCAAATGGTGGCAACAGCAACAACAGGTAATGTTTACATGGATCTTTCAATGTGCCAATCACTATGTTAAGCATTTTGCAATTATTATCATTTCAGCTTTACAACAACCCTAGAAGGTAGGTGATATCATTACCCTCCTTTTAAATATGAGGAAACATAAGCAGAAAGAAGTAGAGTGACTTGCCCAGGAGCATACAGCTAGTAAGCATCTGAGGTCAGATTTGAACTTGCAACTTCCTGATTCCAGGCTTGGAATTCTGTGCACTGTGGAGCCATGTAACTGCCCCGAATGTGCATTTTTCCAAACCATTCAACCACTCAATCAACACATATTTACTAATCACTTGCTAAAGATAAAAACTCGTCATTGAAAAATTTTTACAATAATTTGCTATTCCCTCTGCCTACTATGAGACTGAGAAGGGTCTAAAGGAGATTGCTCCACTGTCCCATATCCTATGCCCATAATAGTTCTTCCTCTCCAAGTCTGCAAGGTACAAACAATAAAAGTAGATCCTGGATAGCAAAAGAAAGAGTTATAAAGCTCTGAGTCAGGCATTGCCCATATTGAAAGTGAAGGAGAGGAGAGAATGAAAAGGAAAATGGCAATTCCTGGATCTGTAATAAAAGACTAATGCTATGCTAGAAGTTTGCTAGATAAAAGGCAAATTTACTTATGGAAATATGAGTCACACTGGCAGCATCTAAACATTTGGCCATTTTGGAACCAGAGCAATAAACCATCAGAGAAATATGACAGCGCTGCAATTCTGCTCTGGAGTTAGAAATTAACATAAATACATATTCTGCTTTCAAAGCACAGTTTGTTCCCTGGGAAAACATTTAAGTCCTACTATTATAATGGTCACATCTTATTCTTTTTTCCTTTGACTCACCTGCCAATTTCGAGATCATTCTTGGTAGCTTTTTCTCTTCTCCATGGTGCTCAAAAAGATCAGTAAATAAGATGGAAAGGTCAGTCTATTTCTGAATGCAGCTGTGAAGATTATGCTTGGGACCAGGGTGGATGAAGCAGTAGTCAAGTACAGCAAAACTTTGGCACCATTCTAATTTAATCTACATGCCTCTTTATTGATGTAGCTTTTTGGGTAATCCTTGCACCTGGGTTTCCCTGAGTATTATCCCAGGTTTGAGGTACATTTGTGAATGTGTGTTATCATACTCTCAAAAATTATGATCTTGAGGCCCCAGCAATATTTTTCTTTTCCCAGACAATAACAAAATATATTCATGCAAAGTAAACAACATCTAATTAAACAACATATAAGGGAAATAATAAGATGATCTCCCATGCACTTAAAAGTACGTTTTCAAACAAGTTACTATGCCAACAGTGAGGTAGGGGACATACATAAGGAACAGAAGTGGCCAACTAATATGTGGTAACATGCTTTCAGTATTTCTGGATCCATTTTTATTTCCTTCTTTCTATTCCCCTCCCCTCCCCCCCATCATTGCTCTAGATTTGGCTTTTCTGACCTCTTTGCTGGACCTCTGCAATATTCCCCTACTGGTTTTCCCTGTCTAAAGTATAACTCCTATTTAAGCAGCCCATCACATAGCTATCAACGTGATCTTTCTAAGGTAATGGACCTTCTTCACATTATATGACCTATAGGAAAAAAGTCAGATGACTCAGCATGTAATTCAAGGTATTCCTGCTGCTCCAGTCTTATTTCATACTACTTTCTTTCATTAACAATATATGCTGACCATACAGGACTGTTGTTCATTCCCTGGACTCATCCTTCCATCTCTTGCTTCTACAATTGCAGACTTTTATAAGGAAAGACTGGATTGACTCAACATTTCCACTTCTTGAAATACCTTGAAATAAACACAACAATTAACACAATTATATCAATAACAAAAGTAACAAAAACCATATGATTTTATCAGTAGATGCAGGAAAAGCTTTTGACAAAATACAACACACATTCCTATTAAAAAAGAATTGAAAACATAAGTATAAATGGATTTTAACTTAAAATAGAAGCATCTACCTAAAATCATTATCAAGCACTATTTGTAATAAGGACAAGCTAGAAGCCTTACTAATAAGATTGGGAATTAAACAACGATTCCCATTATCACAAACATTATTCAATACTGTATTAGCAACAGTAATAAGAAAAGAAAAAGAAATTAAAGAAATAAGAATGGGTAATGAGGTAATAAAAATATTTCTTTTTGTAGATGACATAATGACATACTTGGAAATCCTAGAAATTCAAGTAAAATCTAGTTGAAACAATAATTTTAACAAAGCAGCAAGATATAAACTAAGGCCACATAAATATCAAAATTTATATATACATATATATGTGTGTATGTATATATATACATATATAATATATATACATATATATATATATCACCAACAAAATCTGCAAAAAGAGATACTTCATTTAAAGTAACCATAGATAGCATTAAATACCTGGGATTATACCTAGCATGACAAATCCAGGAACTATATTAAACATAATTCTAAAACACTTTTTATACAAATAAAGTCAGGTTTAAATGATTAAAAAATATTAATTGTTCATGGATAGCAGAAACAGTATAATAAAAAAGACAATTCTACCAAAATTGCTTATTCAATGCCATTCTAATTAAATTACCAAAAATAATATATTGAGCTAAAAGAAATAATAACAAAATTAATTTGGAAGAATAAAAGGTCAAGAATATAAAAGAAATTAATGAAGAAAAGATAAAAGAAGGAGGTTAAGTAGTACCAGATCTTAAACTATAGTACAAAGCAGTAATTATCAAAATTATCTGGTACCAGCTAAGAAATAAAAATGTGGATTAGTAGAACAGGATAGACTTAAGCTGTTATGATAAGAATTTTTTAAAAAAAGAATTCACTATTTGGTCAAAAAATTGTTGGGAAAACTGGAAATCAGTTTCAGAGAAATTTAATATCTTACACCATTTACCAAGATAAGGTAAAAATTGACACATGATCTAGCTATAAAGGGACCTATCCTAAGTAAATTAGAATAGAATGGAACAAATTACCTATCAGACTTATGGATAGAAGAATATATGAATAAATAAAATAGAGGGTGTTGTAAGATGTAAAATGATTAATTTTTATTATATTAAATTTAAGAGGATTTGTACAAATAAAACCAATGTAGTCAAAATTAGGAGAAAAGCAGGGGAAATTTTTCATAGACAATTTCTCAGATGAAAGTCTGATATCTAAAATATGGAGAGGCACTTCCGGCAGAACCAAAATGGCAGAGGAAAGGCAGTGACTTCCCAGAGCTCTCCTCCAAAACCCCTCCAAATTCCTTCAAATAATGCCATAAGACAATTCCAGGAGCAGCAGAATCCACAAAAGGACAGGGCAAGATAATTTTCCAGTCAAAAATGGTTTAGAAAGTCAGTGGGAAAGAACTATTGTGCCAGTATGAGAGTGGAACACAATCCTGCAGCCATGTCGTGCAGATCCAGTCCCAGGCAGGCCACTCCATGGGAGCTTCTTGGCTGTGGCTGTGGCTGTGGCTGCTTCTGGAACTCAGCCCACAGATGGTAAGGGGGTCAGGTGGTTGGCCAAGGGAAGATTACAGGGGTCTCTCCTGGCACTGAGGCAGAAATCTGTTGTTTTGCCTGAGCTAGGATCCAGGTTGTAGTCTTGAGTGATGTCCCAGGTGGTAGAGGGGCTCAGGCATGCCAGAGTTTAGGGTAGAACGGGATTCTCTCCTGGGTCAGAGGGCAAGTGGGCCTGTGGTTGCTTGCAGACCAGAGCACAGGCAAGGGGACTGGTGAATGTGTCTCTCCTTAAATCGTACCACCTGAGACCCCCTGAAGCTTGGGACAGTGCACCCTAGAAGCAGTGCCCCACTTTAAGAAGGTGTTAAAAGTCAAGAAATGGGCTGGAAAATTACTAGACAGAAAAAGATGCTGACCCTAGAAAGTTTCTTTGGTGACAAGGAATATCAAAATATACCCTCAGAGGAAGATGGCAAAGTCAAAGCTCCTACATCCAAAGCTTCCGAGAAAAATACGAATTGGTCTCAGGCCATGGAAGTTCTCAAAAAGGACTTTGAAGATAAGTAAGAGAGGTAGAGGGAAAAAAATGGAAATACAAATGATAGTGATGCAGTAAAGTCATGAAAAAAATGTCAACAGCTTTAAAAGCTAAATGGAAAAGCAGATAAAAAAGCTCTTTGAAGAAAATAACTCCTTAAAGATTAGGATTGAGCAAACGGAAGCTAATGATTTTATGAGGAACCAAGACACAATAAAGTAAAATTAAAAGAATGAAAAAATAGAAGGCAATGTGAAATATCTCCTTAGAAAAACAACTGACCTAGAAATTAGATACAGGAGAAATAATTTGAAAATTATTGTACTACCTGAAACCCATGATCAAAAAAAGAGTTCAGATATCATCTTCCAAGAAATTGTCAGGGGAAAATGCCCTGATAGTCTAGAAACAGAAGGTAAAACAGAAATTGAAAGAATCCACTGATCACCTCCTGAAAAAGATCCCAAAATGAAAACCTCTAGGGATCTTATAGCCAACTGCCAGAACTCCCAAATCAAGGAGAAAATATTGCAAGCAGCCAGAAAGAAACAATTCAAATATAGTGGAGCCACAGTCAAGATAACCCAAGATCTAACAGCTTCTACATTAAAAGCTGGGAGGAATTGGAATATGATATTCCAGAGGGCAAAGGAACTAGGATTACAACCAAGAATCATCTACCCAGCAAAACTGATTATAATCCTTCAGAAGGAAAAATAGGAATTCAGTGAAAGAGAGGTCTTTCAGACATTCTTGATGAAAAGACCTGAGCTGAATAGAAAATTTGACTTTCAAATACAAAACCTTAGAAGAACATAAAAAGGTAAATAGGAAAAAGGAATCATAAGGGATATTAAGAGATTAAATTCTTTACATTCCTACATAAGAATATGATACTTGTAACTCATAAGACCTTTCTCATTATTAAGGCAGCTGAATGGAGTATATTTAGACAGAGAGCACAGCTGTGAGTTGAATATGAAAAAATGATATCTTTTTTAAAAAATTAAAAATTTTAAAAATTAAATTAAGGGATTAGAGGAATGCACTGGGAGAAAGGAAAAGGTAGGGATGGAATGGGGTAAAGTGTCTCACATAAAAGAAGCAAGAAAAAGCTTATGGAGTGGAAGGAAAGAGGGGAAAGGTACAGGGGAGTGAGTTAGCCTTACTCTCATTAGAATTGGCTCAAAGAGTGAATAACATACACACTCAATTGAGTATAGTAATCTATCTTACCCTGCAGGAAAGTAGGAGGGGAAGGGGATAAGGTGGGGGTGGGGGATTGAAAGAAAGGAGGGCATATTTCAGGAGGGGGCCCGTCAGGATCAAAACACTTTGGAGGCAGAAAGGGTGAAAGAAGATGGAAAATAGAGTAAATTTCATGGGTAGGGAATAGGATGGAGGAAAACACAGTTAGCAATAGTAACTGTAAAGAAAAAATTTGAAACAAAGGCAAGAGCAATGTAAGATAAGGAGGAAGAGGAGAAAGAAGAGGATAAAACATATGCTACTTACTTTGCTGGTCTATTGTGAAGAAAATTATTTGTCAGATATAAGATACTATATAAATGTTATCTATTATTGTTGTTGCAATAATCAACATCATGGTTTTGTTGTAAGGAAATTTCTCTTTAAAGTACTATATAAATGTAGTTTACTATTAAAAAATGAGTGGGGCATCTAGGTGATGCAGTGGATAAAGCACTGGCCCTGGATTCAGGAGGACCTGAGTTCAAATCCAGCCTCAGATACTTGACACGTACTAGCTGTGTGACCTTGGGCAAGTCACTTAATCCTCATTGCCCTGAAAAAAAAAATGATGAGCAGGATGCTATCAGAAAAACCCTAGAAAGACTTACATGAGCTGATGCAAAGTGAAATGTACTATATACAAAATAAAAGCAAAATTGTAAGATGATCTCCTATGAATGACTTAGTTATTTTCAGCAATACAATAATCCGAGACAATTCTGAAGACCTTATGAAAAATGCAATCCATCTACAGAGAAGGAACTGACGGTATCTGAATAAAAACCAAAGCATAATTTTTTGTTAGTTCCTTTTCTTAAAGTTTTTTGTCTGTTTTCTTTTACAACCTGACTAATGTGGAAATGTTTTGCATGACTACATATGTAGAACTTATATTGAATTGCTTGAGTTCTTAAGGGGGGTGGAGAAGGAGGTACGGAGGAAGAGAATTTGGAACACAAAGTTCTAAAAATCGGTGTTAAATTTGTTTTTACATGTAATTTGGGAAAAATAGAATTCTAAATAAATAAAAATAAAAAATAAAATAAAATATATAGAAAACTTTGTCAAATTTATAAGAATATGAGTCATTACCTAATTGATAAATGGTTACAGTATATGAAAAGGCAGTTTTTCAATGAAGAAAACAAAGCTATATATCGTCATGAAAAAATGCTCTAAATTATTGATTACAGAATAAAAATTAACACAACTTTGAAATATTATCCCACCTATCAGATTGGCTAAAATGATTGGAGGAGAAATGATAAATGTTGGAGGGGACATGGAAAATTTGGGACACTAATACACAGTTTGATCTTTGAACTTATTCAACCATTTTGGAGAGCAATCTGGAATTATGCCCAAAATGCTATTAAACTGTGTATACTCTTTAACCCAGCAATAACACTATTGTGGTAAAAAGTTTTAACAGTTGGTTAGATAATGGAGAGACGCTAGTTTTTGGGTTTTTTTAGGACCACCTTTTTGGGGAGGAGACCAACAGCATTGCCTGCTGAGCACTCGACTATTGACTTCCGGGGTGCGAGCTTAAAAGGCAAGGAGAGAACGGAAGTGGGGGGCTTTTTCCTGCTCCGCTGGTCTCCTGGCTGCGCTGCACAGACAGACACAGACTGGAGTTTGACTTGGCCCAGCTCTTGGTTAACAGCACACGCTTGACTCGGTCTCTCTCCCCAAAAGTGGCCTTGGGTTTTGGTGAGTTTTATACAGAATATAGACTAAGCCTAGACTTAAGACGATTTGTATTGTATTTCTACTTTCCTATCCTTCTAATCAACATCACCTTGTGACTACCATACAATAAAGGCTCTATCTAGAAAACCAGAAGCTTCTTCCATTTACTAGTCTGGGAGATAAATTAAGGGAAAGGTTAAGTAGGGGAGATTTATGATCTAATATCCAATTTTAATCTCACACTATTATGTCTGTTTCCCAGGGTGATCAGGGAAAAATGAAAAAAAAAACCTGGATGTTCTAAAATATTTATAACAGCTCTCTTTGTGGTGACAAAGGACTGAAAATTATGGGGATGCTCATCAAATTGGGGAATAGCTAAACAAGTTGTGGTATATTATTGTGATGTAATATTACTGTGTCTTAAGAAATGATGAGGGGGCAGCTAGGTGGTGCAGTGGATAGAGCACCATCCCTGGATTCAGAAGGACTTGAGTTCAAATCTGGCATCAGACACTTGACACTTACTAGTTGTGTGACCCTGCACGTCACTTAACCCTCATTGCCCCATGCAAAAAAATTTAAAAAGAAAGAAAGAAAGAAAGAGGGGCAGCTAGATGGCGCAGTGGATAGAGTACCGGTCCTGGAGTCAGGAGTACCTGAGTTCAAATCCGGCCTCAGACACTTAACACTTACTAGCTGTGTGACCCTGGGCAAGTCACTTAACCCCAATTGCCTCACTAAAAAAAAAAATTAAAAAGAAAGAAAGGAAGGAAGGAAGGAAGGAAGGAAGGAAGGAAGGAAGGAAGGAAGGAAGGAAGGAAGGAAGGAAGGAAGGAAGGAAGAAATGATGAGCAGGTTGATTTTAGAAAACCATAAAAAGATTTACATGAAATAATGAAGGTTGAAATGAATAGAACCAAGAGAATGTTGTATAATAACAGCAATATTGTTCAAAGAATAACTGTGAATGATAAGTTATTCTGAGTATTATAAATACTGAAATCACAGACACTTGACACTTACTAGCTGTGTGATCCTGGGCAAGTCACTTAACCCCAATTGCCTCACTTAAAATAAACAAATAAATAAATAAATACTGAAATCAACTGCAAAGGCCCTATGAACGAAGATGCTATCCACCTTCAGAGAAAGAATTGATAAACAGAAGTATGCATAGTATGGTTTTACATATATGTGTGTGTCAAATGGCAGCCTTCTCTTGTGCAGAGTGGGGATAGGGAGAGAAATTTCAGAATTTAAAATGTGATAAAACAATAAATAAAATTGAACAAAAAAGAATAAACTAAAGACAGAGAAATACCTCTCATCCTTCAAGGTGAGCTCAAAAGGTAATTCTGCTATGGAATTTTCCCTGGTCCCCCAAATAGAACTGATTTCTCTCTCCTCCTATTTTTTGTACTTTATTTGCTTTTGACCGTTCTTAGGTGCTTATCACATTCTAATTATTATTTTTATCTGTATCACCTGGATCTCAAATATACTGGGTAGTTAGTAAATGTGTTGAATGGAATTGATCTGAATTGTGTTCCAGGACAGTATTTCTTAAAATATGGAATCTTTCCTTTTAAACCCATATGGCAATTCTGCCTACTTTGTTTACCATGTAATTTGTACATATATCCATTCAGCTAATGTAGAGAACCATTAGGGATATGTTTGACTGAAACTATGGCTTCTCATTGGCTTAGAATAAATCATCAAAAAGGCCCAATAGTTAGTAACCTGTAATCAGTTGATTATCTTTCCATCTTGGCAGAGTACATGTACAGTAATCAGCATCCATTTAGATTCTTAGGTTGCTGGTAGTTTTTGGTTGTTGGGTTTTATTTTAACCATCAATATTTTTGGTACCAATGTCCATTATAGATAAATGGGTACAATAAAAAAGACAAGAATGTAGAAGTGTTAATGGCCAAGATTCTGACAAATATCAGCAGACCTACTTTATGTATCCAATCCTAAATACAGAAGAAAAAAAGCAAGTAGGAGAGTAGTGGTTTCTAACTTGAGTCTCTGTCACAAAAGCTCATAGATAGGATTGATCTGTTAATCATTATGCATTTATTAAGTGCCTTCTAACACTATCATAGGTGCTGGGGACAAAAAGACAAACTATGAACAACCCCTGATCTCAAGAAGCTTATATTTCTATCACTAATTTAGAGGAGGAAGGAATTTCTGAGATCTAGGCCAACCCTTCATTTTACAGAAGAGCAAACTGAGACCCAAGGTCACACAGGTAAAAATAATAATAACTGGCACTTACATCGTGCTTTAAGGTTTCCAAAGTATTTTTCATACATCTCATTTAACTTCACAACAACCCTGATAGGTAAGTGCTATTATTACCCCCATTTTACAGATGAGGAAAATGAGGCAGACAAAGGTCATATAGCTAGTATGTATCTGGGACCTGATTTGAACTCTGGTCTTCCTGACTCCAAGTCCAACTCTCTAATCCCCACACCATTATAATAATAACAGCTCCCCTATATATAGCATAGTAAAGTTTTTAAAGTATTTTACATACATTTTCCCTTTTTATTTATTTTTGTAACAACCTTATTAAGTAGAAGCTATTATTGTCCCCCAAATTTGATGAACTGGAACAATCTCCCCCAAATACTGGTTTATGTAAGTCAAGGGGAAAATTAAAATGACTGGGAAGCATTTTACAAGGTAAGCTATCACACCCAATGCTGCTCTCAATCATAACACCCTTACTGAAGATGAATAATCACATTCTTCTCACTAAATAAGTTTCATTGACCACTGTGAGATATGGTATAAAATTTCCTTGAAAAATATAAGACCCATTCCACTTATTTGAAAATATGATCAATTATTGAACTACCTGAAAATCATGATCAAAATAAGAGCTTAGACATCATCTTCCAAGAGATTGTCAGGGAAAATTGTCCTAATATTCTAGAAGCAGAAGGTAAAATAGAAATTGAAATTTTGATCTTACTCTCCCCCACCTGATCAACTCAATCCTCAAACCCAGTGCCACCAGGCCAAAGACCAGACAACAGAAATAAAATATGGAGGACAATGACAGGAAAAGAGGGGAGAGAATATAAGAGGAGAACTCTATGGCAGCTTGGAGAATCAATGCTGCCAGAAGGATTGCTGAAAATAATTCTTCTAGATCCTGCCCTGATTTGCCTTCCAGGGCCACTGGCCATGGAAGCCTTTGGGAATCTTGTTAGGGGCTCTCAGACTTATTTCTCTGCAGAGGCAGACAACATTTCATATGCCTGGCCAAAAGGAGTAGTGTTCCAAGCCATTTGGAAACTAATCCAGAAATCATAGTGGCTGTCTTAAATCACTTTCTGTCAGGGCTAGGCCTAGCAGATGGGTTTATGTTCCCTTGAGTACTCAAAGGAGTGTAGTTATAAGTCAAAAGTTAGCTCTTCTAGCCAAGGAAGTGTCAACTTCAGTTTGGGTCTGATAGCTTCACATCTAGGACCCTTCACTCCAGTTCTCTTTGTTCTCAGTACTGTTGCTACCCCTCTCCAAATCTGTTGCATTTTCTTCATGCCTCTGTCTGCCTCCTCATAGTTTAGCTTCCCTAGCTTGATCTTTCCTGATCCCATAGCTGTCAGCATGTGCCCACCCTACCAATGTTACCTTTTATTTTCTTTGTGACTGTTAACAGTCCTTTTAAAAGGCTTGGACTGGTTTTCTTGCATGGGTTCTAAGTCTCTCAAGATTGAACAAGTTGACTGTCTTCCTAGTTCAGAATTAGAGGAAGCTAAGGATAGATCAAGACTGTAGGGAAGACCTTTCCTTTGTGGTGGGAGTTTTAAATCTCTCCTTCTCAAGAGAAGAGAGGAACACGTGCCAAGAGAAGGAATGTAGACTCTTTCCCTAGCCCCTCATCAGGCATCAGTGACTATAGTGACATCATCAGTTACACTTCCCAAACCCATGCTGCCTCCTGGGACAATGGAGAAGTGAAAACTAAAGAGGCGAAGTACAAGACGGTTTTTGTTCTTGTTCTTAATCATGGACATTCTCTCAGTTGGCTGGAGTACTGGGGGGGGGGGGAATATATGAAGGAACCTTGCAGTCCTTATCTTCCCACCAATACCTTACTCGAGATGGGTGTAACTGCAACCCATTTCTAAGAATGATCTTTTATTCTGGTTAAGACAGCATCTAACTTTATTTCGCATAAAAAGCTGTGTTTAGTTTTGTCCTTTGCATTTCCTCATGTCCTTTTGTTTGAGGCATGAGGGCCTAGGATAGCACTGGGAACCACATATGAGTGAGTTACCTTTCCTAACTGGGAGCATAACCATAACTATACTTCCAAAGGCAAATCTGTTCCGGTCAGACTGTAAGACTAAGCACATAACATATATATTTGAATTAGTTTATATGTGTAGTTTATCTCCTGATAAGGGATAAATTTCTCAAGGTCCAAGATTGCTTTATGTTTGTATCCCTTGTGCCTAGCCCAGTACCTGGATTAATAAATGCTTGTCAAAAGGATGAATGGTATAAGGAACAACTAAATAAATGCAAGTTGTTATACACACATATGTATATGTACATATATACATGTATATATTAATAACTGTATTTCAATATAATTGGTTTCCTTTATAATTCTGTGTACTTTGTTTTATGTATTTAAAAACCACAATTCTGAGAAAGGCTTTACTAGAGTTCCAGAGGAGTCTATTACACACACACACACACACACACACACACACACACACACACGCACACACAATGAATCTTTGCTTTAATGGATAAGTTTATATCCTAATTCCTTTATTCTTCTCCCCAAAGCATTAGCTCCACAAAAGTTCAGTAAAAAGGACAACAACTTCTTTCTTAATGTCATTAAAAATACGGGAAGAACGAGATTAATGATGATGATAATGATGATAATGATAACTCTAACAAATAGCTTCAGAGTGACTATCATCTGCTAGAACCATCTCGAATGAATTATTCTCCTGCAATACATGACAGAGTGTAAAAAGATTTCAGGATCAGTACTCAAAAGTGCCACAGCAAGAGCTTAGGGGGAAAAAAAAGAGAAATATCTCGTAATTCTAGAGACAGGCACCCAATACCACCATGGCAAAAGCAACCTGAGAAAACTATTAGCTTTTGTACCCTGTGGGTAACTCTTTTGCTCTCTACTACTGCCCCTGAAGAAGTGCTCAGTTGATGAATCAACTATTATCTGAAGGGGTGCTAAACTGACCAAAAGTTCAAACAGAAGAAAGCCTCAGCACCTTGGCAGCATCAGGGCACCTGACCTCAGCTATTCCCAGATATGGATCAAAGTTGTAACAGAAGGCTTGAGAGTGTTAATATAATGGTTAAATCAAGGGAAGTGACTGCAGCTCTGGCTTCAATGAAAAACTGGAAATTCACACAATCATATGAGATCCATAATTAGCACCTCAAATGCTTCACAATGGCATATAATTTGTTAGCAAAGGGCTTTACTAGCTTCCTCACTGATGCAAGCTTGAAGCCATTTAGCACAAAGAAGAAAAGAGGTTGATGAAGTAATAAATAATAAATCTATTACCAAAAATGAGACCAATGACCCATTTAAATAAAGTTCAATGTTGTATTTTTGTACTTTATATAAAACATTCACAACTTTCATTATTCAAAAATTATCTATAAACATTTACAGGAAACACATGAAAAGGTCCAGATTTTATACTGCCTTTATTGATTATTGTATCAACTTGGATTCAATTTCATACTCATGGTTCAATCATATAATGCAAATATAGCTTTTTAAAGATCCAAGCATAGTAAAAGTGTTTAATGTCCATGTGGAAATTATTTTTATTTAAAAATATGTCTTGCACAATAACGTAAAGAACAATTGATACAAAGTCTTTCAGAAAGACAACTTCTAGGGAGACCATTTTAGCCTACTATAGTTCTAGCATGCTTAACCTGAGATCAATTATCATGACTTCTGAAAAGAACTGAGTAGGCCTTTCAAATCAGTGAGAATCTTTTTTTTTTTTTTTTTTAGTGAGGCAATTGGGGTTAAGTGACTTGCCCAGGGTTACACAGCTAGTAAATGTTAAGTGTCTGAGGCCGGATTTGAACTCAGGTACTCCTTACTCCAGGGCCAGTGTTTTATCCACTGCACCACCTAACTGCCCCAAATCAGTGAGAATCTTAAGTTAGTGAGCTCCACTGAAAATCACAATAAACAGTTATTTTCTCCAGTGATATCAATATGTGATCTGGACCTCATAAAGGTAAAATTATTCTAAAATTCTAAAAGGGAATTGAACTTAGAGTCAAGTTTCCTGAGTTTGATTCTTGTCTCTAACACTTTCTACATGTGTAACCTTTGGCAGGAGACTTATTCTCCCTAGGGCTCATCATCTGTAAAATGAGGGGGATTGCATTAAATGATCCCTTTAGCTCCTTTAAGCTCCACATCAATGCTGCTGTGTAGATGTCAAGAAGAAAGTTGAGTCTGTGTATGCAAAGAGATTGGCTGGCATCCTGAAATCAACACATAAAGGAGAGAACACAGAGCAATTAATGTCTATACAATACCAGTCTTCACATATACTAATCTAGAATATGTCCAAACAAAAACCCTTACAATGTTAACAAAACACAGAGCTGAGACTTACTAATCGATGCAAAGTAAAAATTGAATCTATGCAATATATCACCGTAGGTTGTAAAATTTAGCACCTACCAATATCTAGAAAGACAAAATCCAGTAGATAGAATTAAATACCAGAAGTTTTCTATCCCCCACAGACTAACAGATGAAAAATCCCTACATTTGTGGGGGGAAGGAAAAATATTAAGTATTTATATGGCACCTATTATTTCTCAGGTACCATGCTAAGGGATTTACAGATATTACCTCATTTGATCCTTACAGCAACCCTGAGAGGTTAAGGCTATTATTATCCTCATTTTTGGTTAAGGAAACTGAGGCAGACAGGTTGTGACTTGTTCAGGATTATACAGCTAGGAAGTTCCTGAGGCCAGATTTAAACTCATGTCTTCCTGATTCCAGGTCCGACATTCTCTCCACAGACCCCCAAATATCCTTGAAATTCTACAAGTAATACTGTACTAGAACCCAAGGATTATCACAGGCAAAACTATTTGTTTTTTATGATTGCCCAGTCATAATGATGACCAACAAAAATTTAAGAACAACATTTTAATAGAGGTTACCATACTGAGGAAACATGATCTCTGACTAGCATAGAATGAAAACATTCAAACTACTGAGACAAAGTAGAAAAAATAGAAACCCTGTAGGCATAGGATGGTATTATCTTTGTAAACCTGTCCCCCACTGGAGTTGTTCTTAGGATGTTTTCAATGAACCTCCAGAAGAACTTATATCAACATCCTCAATTACAAGTAGAAATCATTAAATCTACCTACTTGATAATCCTCTGAATTTCAAATATAAAGAAATACTAGTGGGATAGTGACCTGTCTCAGCAGAACTATTTCTATCTGAATATGAGGTAAGGGATAAGAATATTCATAACTTATATTTTACACTTTAAAATTTTATAAACTTCTAAATTTTATAAATATTTTACAAAACTCTTTTCAATCCTGAGGGGCAAGTGGTACAAGTAGAATATTATTATCCCCACTTTATAGATGAGGAAAGTGAGGTGGAAAGATATTAAGTGACTCATTCAAGAAGGGGTCTCCTAACTCCAAATCCAGGGCTCTTTCAATTTATCTCACCTAAAACAATCATCAAGAACCCAATAGAATTCCTCCAACCTTGTGATGCCACCTGGTCATTATTTCAGTCTGGGCTACCATGTGTTTGAGGAAAGAACTTTCTGGATTTTTTTAAAAAAAATCAAACTTCAAGTCTTTTCTTTAGTTCATAAGAAGCCTGAAACTAGTCTCAACCAAACTGAGTGAGTTCATCTTAAAGGCTAACATCCCATTAGTGGAAACATGAACCAGCATATTACCTTTTTAAAGTATTTTTAGGTATTTTCTTTTAATTCACTGAATAAGAGACATGTTATTTAGTTATAGCCTCCTTTATACTAAGGTTATTACATAGAACTTTTATCAACTGTTATTCCCGATGCACTAATAAACAGTGGGTTGAAAACTGAAAAACTAAGTTAAACAACTATCCAGCACATTTGAAAAATGTCATTCAGTTTAATAGAATATCAATTAACCTGTTATTAGATTGTTGGGGTTTTTTCCTCTGACTATCTGGTTGTTTTGGCATTGTATAGATAGAGTTAAAGAGTCTATTGGCTGCTGCCTATGTGTACATAATTGCTGTTCAGTTGAGGAAGAAATTCAGCCAACCATACTTCCAGTCTGTATGATGACAATCAAATAGTTCATTTCATCCCATGAATTGACTGAGCTGGCTTCAGCTTTTGATAACACATAGACAAAAAATGGTAAATGCCTTTGGTTTGTTGGGCAACATAAATATGTAGTTTTTAAAACAAGCTCTGAAAAGAGAGACATAATGGCATAGATTTCAAAGCACTAAAGCATTCTTTATTTTTCATGACTCTAATTAAGATTATGGCTTAATATTTGTTTCCAGGTTTATAAAGAAATATGGTCAGTTTTTCAAACAACATAGGCCAAACTATGAATGTGTGACTGCTTGAATACAGTCAGAGATGCATCCTTAATTAACCTCACTCTTGCACTGGATCAGTTGAATAGCCCCAGATAGTCACTGGAAGAGAAATCTAAGAATCTAATCAAACATCAATCAACAACATTTGTTGTGAACCTACTCTGCCCAACATCTGTTTTAAATTCTGCTTTTACCTATGCCTCTGTTTAGATTACCTCTTATTTTCCTCATGTGTATCTAATACAAAAATCAACCACAGCTGTCCAGACCCACAGCTGTGTGGTCACAACTGAATGAGAAGTAGGTGCTGATATGGTACACCACTCCCATCTCAAAATGCTTCCTTGTGTGAGATAAACTGTCATTAACTGACATTTCCTGCCTCCCCAATCCCACTTTGTAGTAGCTTTTCAGGTTGTTCCCTCTAACTTTGGATCTCCTACACACACACACACACACACACACACACACACACACACACACACACACACACACACCTTCCCCTGCTCTTGGGCTGAGTTCCTGATTTTCTGCTTAGGACTGGTTGTCTCTGTGATCTCCTGGCTTTGACCTTGACCCAACTTAACTTCTGGTCTAGTCACTTAAATCTTATTGTTTCCCTTCATTCTTAGCCATGTTTTCTCCCTCTGAATCTGTCAAATGTTGCTATTACTCTATAATCTCTGACACATGTAAGCCCCCATTCAATACCCTCATGGATTTCAACACTGTCTATTGTCATTTCACCAAATCAATCATTTGACAAGCCAATTCAATAATAAGATTGGCCACAAATAGTAAAGTGCCTGTACCATCGTCCAACTACATGGGCAATAATGGCACGGTCTGACCCCATGGCTTCCCTTGAAGACATGAAACTTCATTAACAAACCCCCTTGTCGGCAATAACTTCTCACTCACTGTCAAATATCATATTCTTCTTTCGAGTGTAGTGCTCCTCTAATGTTTCACTGAGCACCATTATTTTATCTTGAATGTCCTTTGCTGATTCTTCCAAGCTCTCTTCCCCAAGACCATTTTGTTCTCACTGTCTTACTGCTTCTGACTTGAGATTCCCACAGAATCCATACCCCTCCAAGAGTGTGAAGCAGCTCAGGCTCTGACCTGAGACCTAACAAAGCAAGCAGAGTATGTCTGTAAGATCAAAAATTTAGAACTATAATGCTTCAAGAATCCACATTTGTTGGAGGGAACAGTCTTCCTCCACTGATGCTCCTCTTCATCTTAATGGATGGTCTTTGTGAGTTGCTGTGGCTAAAGCATTTGTTCTGTCATGGGCAATTTGGCTATGAGCCTCCCAGACCTTAGCTAGGACCTCCCTTGGCCAATAGATATATAGCTAATCACTTGTCCTGTGGCAAAAGCCTTTTCCCGTATTCCTCCTGACAGCCTTCAGGAGCCCTGGCTCACCTCCACATAAGATCTGAGTGGTGGAATGACTTCATATTACAGTTCATGGTATACTGTAGGCACTCCCAAAATCCACACACACACCATCCCAGTCTCAGCCACTCCGTTACACTCAATTAATTTACTAAGCACTGAAAGGGCCATTTATTTTGCAGCATCATTAAGAAAAATCAGTAGCATTTTGTTTTAGGTCTTTTTTTTTTCTTAGTCTTCAAGATAAACAGCAATAACCTGTAGACTCCTTAGAAATGCTACTGAACCAAATTTGGCATTTTTGAGAACTTGGGTAAAATTATGCAATAGTTATTAAATTACAATTTCTATATCAGGAGGTATAATTAAAAGCGGAGATAAAACAAAATCTCATTAGTGCCTGCACAATTTTTTATTGATTTGACCAGAGAAGATAGTGTTTACTAAAAAGAAAAACTGCTTGATGCCATCTAGTGGATACCTTTTGAAAATCTGTCTCAAAAATCTGGCCATGTAAGGAGAATAAAGGAATAAACATTTATTAGACACCTAATATGTGCTAGGCACTGTGCCAAGCACTTTACAAACATGATCTCATTTGATCAAGGAGCTAAGAATAAGACACACAGTGTATCATCTTTCCTGGTAACAAGAGTAGGGCTGTTCAGCTAAAAATGTTAATACTGGGCATAGAGTAGGAAAGTTAGTGTTGAAATCACAGGCCTGGGGGCAGCACTGGCCCTGGATTCAGGAGGACCTGAGTTCAAATCAGGCCCAGATACTTGACATTTACTAGCTGTGTGACCCTGGGCAAGTCACTTAACCCTCATTGCCTTGAAAAAAAAAAAAGAAAGGAAATCACAAGCCTACCACTTAATTGCAAGCTGTGAGATTCCCACCCTTTCCCCCCCAAAAAACTAATTTTCCTCATCCATATAAGAGGGATAAAAAGGCTGCATTGTGTAGTGGATAAAGAGCTTACCTTGCAATCAGGAAGACCTGGCTATGTGCCCCTTGGCACTTAACTGGCAAGTAACTTCTCTGCCCCAAGAATAGACTAGGTTGCAGAGCTGCTAATGACATGTGTTGGTAGATGGATCTCCCTAAACCAATTACCAGTCCTAAATACCTGTACAACCATTACAATTTTGTTTGAAGATCTGATGATAACAGTATGTGTGAAAGCATTTTTAAAAACCATAAATGATTATACAAATTTAAGGGTTCATCATCCCCACAAAGAGGCAATTTGCAGCAGCTGATGATGTCCTAGGCTTGATATCAGATACCTGACTTCAAATTTTACCTCTCACACTTATGACCTTGGGTGAGTGGCTTAATTAACCTCTATATTCCTCAATGCCAATCAGACCTGGGAATCTGAGGCAAATAAGAGTTAAGTGACTTTCCCAGAGTGGCAAAGCCAGTACATGTCTGAGGCTACATTTTAACTCAGGTCTCCCTGACTCTAGGCCCAGTGTTCTTTCCATGAGGCATGATATAGACACCTTAATTCCTTCAACTCTAAAATATATTAAATGGTCTCCAATATCCTTTCTAGCACAATGATACAGAATAAAATTTCAGAAACACATTTTCTAATGGCAGGTAAATTACCCTGATTTTCCATGAGGCAAATACCTCTCTTTCCAAATATGTATGGGTTGAGATCTGCTAACGGCATCACAGATCCTTAATATACTGGCACCAAAAAGCTGCCTTTCTGTTGTGTTTCTCAGGCATCTGTGTTTCACAGGTTTGGAGATTATATTTATGTTTTAAGTGTTCAAGATTCACACCTGACACCAACTGCAAGTGTCAGATTACAGGATCTGAGCAATCATCTCCATCCCCAGGAGTAAAGAAATATCTAGACTATGGGGAACCATAATGATGAAGTCCCCAGGAGTTCTCAGAAGAGATTTTAACTCCTGCAGGCTTCGGGGAACATTTCCTTCCTTCCTTATTACTAGTCTCATGGTAATCTAGAACTCTAACTGGAGGGACTATGAGGTGAGACAGCATGATGCAGTACAAAGTGCACTGATTCTGAAGGCAGAGGAGTTGGATCCAAACCCTGTTTCTAGCACCACCTATGATTCTGGGCAAATCACTTAACTTCTCTGGGCCTTGAGGGAAGGGAGGTAATAAGTATTCATATAACAGTTCCTTTGGGCCAGGCACATGCTAAGTGCTTTACAACAACCCTGTGAGGAAGGTGCTATTATCATCTCCATTTTGCAGTTGAGGAAACTGAGGCAAATAGAAGTTAAGTGACTTGCCCAGGGTCACACAGCCAGTAAGTGTTTGAGGGTGCATTTTAACTCAGGTCTCCCTGAGTCCAAGTCCAATGTTCTATCCCCTTCACCATGCGGATGCCTCAATTCCTAAACTGCTAAATGAAGGAATTGTACTAGAGGCATCCAATATCCCTTCCAGCACCATGGTCAAAGATAATAGCAATATTGTTTTAGGAACAACTTTGACTAAGTCTCTTTGACAATTATAAATTCCCAAATTAACTACAAAGGACATATGAAAGAAGATGTTATCTGAATCCAGAGAAAGAACTGAGAAATAGAAGTATGTTCAATGATTTTATATTTGTGTGTATATATACATATTTGTATCTTAGCATAGGGATCTCTGAGGGTGGGGAATGGGGGAAAAAGAAATGTAATAACTTTGTTTTATATATATATATATATATATATATATATATATATATATATATATATATATATATTTTAGTGAGGCAATTGGTGTTAAGTGACTTGCCCAGGGTCACACAGCTAGTAAGTGTTAAGTGTCGGAGGCCAGATTTGAACTCAGGTACTCCTGACTCCAGGGCCGGTGCTTTATCTACTGCGCCACCTAGCCGCCCCCCCCCCTTTTTTTTTTTTTACTTTGTTATATATTTAAAAGGAATAGCAAATACACATAATAGACTTGCAGCTTCATGTGCAATAATCATTTTTAAATTATATTATATTATGGAAATGCTTGTTTTAGTCCATAAATTAAAAACAAAATAAATAATTTTAAAAGAAAAGAAAATATAAACAAGCATAGGTAGAGAGCAATGTCATGAGTCATTGGTATAATTGGATACAGAAAAAAGTTTCCTGAGATAGGGCTAAAGATGTTTCCTTCATTCTAAGTGGTACAGTGGATAGAGTGTCAGTCCTGGAGTCAGAAAGACCCGAGTTAAAATCTGGCCTCAAACACTTAGCGTTGTGACCCTGGGCAATTTTTGTCTCAGGTTTCTCAACTGTAAAATGGGGATAATAGCCCACCTAATGGGGTGATTGTAAGGACAGTTGGCACATAGTAGGCACTTAATAAATGCTTGTTAAAAACATGAATTCTTCTTCTTCTGGGCACCTGAATAATTCAGTTCAATTAACATTTTTGAGTGCCTACTATGAGCCAGGCACTATGCTAAGAGCTGGGAGTACAAATAAGAAAGAGACAAACAATACCTGCCCTCACAGAGCTTATAATCTAATTGGGGGAAACAACACACAAAAGGAAGCTGGGAAGCAGTGGGGGGAGAGGAGAATGAGAGGGTACCAGCATGGTGCCATCATGTTTCATGGAGTCCAAACCAAGCAGAACTGCTGGTAGAAAGTGGAGAGTTAGTTTGTAAGCTTGGGACCCCCAGTTGGGGATTTTCCCCAGCATCTCCTAGAGACCCAGGATCTATGATCTGGCTCTAAAAACCCTTCCTCTTGAGGGAAGCTAGGTGGCACAGTGGATAAAGCACTAGCCCTGCATACAGGAGGACTTGAGTTCAAATCCAACCTCAGAAACTTGATATTTACTAGCTGTATGACCCTGGGCAAGTCACATAACACTCATTGCCCCACCAAAAAGAAAAAAAAAAAGAATAAAAACCCTCTCTCCCTTTCGAAGCAGGAAACATTGACAAACAACATTTTTTCATGCCAGGGCCTCAAGGATATAACCAGTAAAACAAGGCATTTGATTTGTATCACTAGAAGGTGGCAGATCCTGCTGAGAGCCCTAACAAGGACACCAGCCCCTCAACCATTCTGAAACTGCCTATAGGAAGCAACTGAACTTAAGGAGAGCCCAAGTCAATGGGTTTGACCACCCATTACACTTCAATTTTGTGTTCTAGAAAAAGGGAGAGTAAGAGACCCAGATGAACATTCTTTGAAAAAGTACAAGAAAATACTAAGCTAGAGTGAGTGTCTGGTTATTATTATGATAGTTCACACATATGGCTTTATGAACAGGGGTATGCTGGTAAAGCTTTAACAATTGGCTCTGGGGTGGGAGGAAGGTACACAAGACATGCTATTAAGTTACTAAAATTATTAACATTTTCCTCATCACTTTCTTAAGTCTAGAAAATCAATAACAATAAATCAAGCCCTCATTTGTAGTGATTGCCGATTTCTGAAGTGTAATGCTCACACTGAAAATTTAACCATCAGCTCCGTAAGTTGATTTGAACTGGTTCCAGCACACCCCTGTGTACTTCATTTGTGTCTGACTCTTCGTGACCTCATGGACCACAGCATAAAAATGCTGTACATGGGGTTTTCTTGGCAAAGGTACTGGAGTAGTATGCCATTTCCTTCTTCTTCAAAATAATGCTATGAAGTAGGAAACAGAAACACTTTTATTTCTATTTTACAAATTAAGAAACTATATCTCAGAGAGGTAAAATCACATTCCAATGATCATAAACTAATTAAGTGTTAGAGTCAGGACTTGAATCCAGGTATTCAGACTAAATCCAGGGCTCATTTCACTATTCTATGCTAACATATTTACATGTATATTGGGGCTAAATTTGAATTCCCTGTTTTATGCATTGGACTGTGATATAAGCTATCCAAGGTCTTGAACATCAAAGGTCAGAAGATTGCCCTTGTCACAAGGTCAGAGACACTGTGACATTGATACCTCTAAACTCTTCCCTAATTTATTGGCCTTACCCATGTCAGAGAGTTTAGTCCCATCTAAGGCAAAGGAAACTCAACTCTACTTCTACTACAGAAGCTGAGAGTCTCCATGGGACCCTAGACCTTCCTCGGAGTTGGGAATAGTCAAGTCAAAATTCCACCTGGCTATTATTCTGGTATATTTTTATACAAAACAAGGGAAAGCACAACCACAGAGAAATGGCATAACAAGAAACTCAGGGATCCTTCCTATGCACCCTCGTCAATGTTTCAATTATACTGTACTGAGCCTACCTGCCATCTGTTGGACCTCCGTATTATTTCATGATGAATACTAAATTCATTCATCACTCACATTTTTAAGGTAATATGGCATTATGAATAGAAGGCTGACTGAAATCAGGAGAAACTAGGTTGAAATACTACCTCTGAGATATATTAATTATGCAGCCATGAGCAGGTCACTTAACCTTTCAATGTTCCAGTCAACTTTCTAAAGCTAAACTACAAAAAGGATGCAGAATTCCCTTGGTGGAGAGAATTTCCACACTGGTAGTTCCCCATTCCATTGACAGATCAACAATCACTCCCCCAGACAGTTAAAGTACCTATTATGTTCAAGGAACAGTGCTAGGCATTAGTAGGGATTTAAAAATGAATAAGACATTATCTCTGCCTGCAGACTCAGTAGAAAAGCAATTGCCAGCTTAGCCAGAATGAAATGTCATCATCCAATCTTCCTTTTCCTAACATTCCTCATTCCTACAAAAGAGACACTGAAAAGTGAACACATTCAACAGAATAGAAATTGCCTTTGGTGGGAAAGTCAATGAGCCACCTAGTTCCCCAATATTTTTGTTGTTATTGAGAAATTGGGTAGGAAGGAAACAGAACAGTTGAAATCTTTAGAAACATGTTGGAGAGCCACATTTGGAGAATAGCTTAAATCTTTCATCATATAACCTAACAAGCCTCCACATTGCGCCTAAATGAGAGCAAAAAATGAAATAGGCAAGTAGAAATTAGTCAATACCAGATAACTTTCATAATTACCATTTTATAATATAGTTTAAGATCGGGTATTGCTAGACCTCCTTCCTTTATATTTTTTTCATTAATTCCTTTGATATTCTTGACCTTTTTTTCTTGCAAATAAATTTGTTATTTTTTCTCTCAATAAAAAAAAAATTGGTAGTATAATTGGGATTTCACTGAATAGATTGGTTTAGGTAAAATTGTCATTTTTATTATATTGGCTCTGTCCACCCATGAACAATCAATATTCTCTAAGTATTTCAATCTGACTTTATTTGTATAAAATTGTTTTATAATTATGTTCATATAGTTCCCTAAATTTGTCTTGGCAGGTATATTCCCAGGTATTTTCATTTCCATGGTTATTTTGTTTGTTTGTTTTGTTTTGCAGGGCAATGAGGGTTAAGTGACTTGCCCAGGGTCACACAGCTAGTAAGTGTCAAGTGTCTGAGGTCAGATTGAACTCAGGTACTGAATCCAAGGCAGTGTTCTATCCACTGTGCACCTAGCTGCCCCCTTCCATGGTTATTTAAATGAAATATGTCATACTATCCTTTCTTACAGGGCTTTGTTGTGGTGCTACATAGAAAACCTGATGATTTATGTGAGCTTACTTTAAATTCTGCTACTTTTGCTAAAATCATTGTTTCAACTAGCTTTTTTAGTTTAATCTCTAAGATTTTCCCAATTCTACCCCATTTATCATTTGAAAAAGGAGATTAGTTTTTATTTCCTCATTGTCTATTCTGATTCTTTCAGGTTCTTTTTCTTTTCTTACTGCTATGGCCAGCATTTTAGTATAATATTGATGATAATGGTCATCCATTTCACTCCTAATCTTATTAGAAAGGTTCTAGCTTATACCTATTACAGATAATGCTTACTGGTGGTTTTAGGTGAATGCTTCTTATCATCTTAAGGAAAAATTTATTTATATCTATGCTTTCAAGCATTATTGATAGGAATGGGTTCTGTATTTTGTCCAAAGCTTTTTCTGTATCTATTAAGATAATCATATGATTTTTGTTGGTTTTGTTATTGATATGGTCAATTATGCTGGTAGTTTTCCTAATATCAAACAATCTTTTCATTCCTAGTACAAATTCCACTTACTCACAATGTATAATCTCTGTGACATGTTGTTGTAGTCTCCTAGCTAGTATTTTTATTTAGAATTTTTGCATTAATATTCATTAGGTGAAACTGGTCTATAATTTCTTTTCTTATTTTGCATTTCCTGGTTGCAGTATCAACCTCATATTTGCTTCATAAAAGGAGTTTGGTAGGATTCCATTGCCTATTATTCCAAATTATTGAATGTTGGAATTAATTGCTGTTTAAATATTAGTTAGAATTCACTTGTAAATCCATCTGGTCCTGATGCTTTTTTCTTAGGAAGCTCACTTGTGGCCCATTTCTCTTTCTAAAATATACTTATTTAGATATTCTATTTCCTCTTCTGTTAATTTGGGCACTTTATATTTTTTTATTCTTCCATTTCTCTTAAATTGTTACATTTATTGGTATATATTTGGGCAAATAACTCCTGATAATTGCTTTTATTTCATCTTCTTTACTACTATATTCACTCTATTCATTTTTATGTTAGGGATTGTCCTCTCTTTAAAAAAAAAATCATGTTAACCAATGGTTTATCTATTTTATTGGATTTTTTCATAAAACTAACTCCTAGTTTTATTTATTAATTCAAATGTTTTCTAATATTCAATTTTATTAATTTCATCTTTAATTTTCAGGATCTCCAGTAGGGTATTTAATTGGAGATTTTTAACTTTGTTCTTTTTTCTTGTTTCTTAATTGCATACCCAATTCATTAATCTACTCTTTCTTTATTTTATTGATGCAGTATTCAGAGAAATAAACCTTCCTCTGATTACTGCTTTTGTTGCATCCATAAGTTTTGGTATGTTGTCTTAATTATTATCATTCTGTTTAATAAAATTATTGTTTCTATGATTTGTTATTTGATCTACTCATTCTTTAAGATTAAGTTAGTCTTGAATTAATTTTTAATTAGTGTTTCCATGGACCTTTATTAAATGCAATTTTATTGCATTAGGATCTGAAAAGACACATTTAATATTTCTATTTTTTTGTATTTGACTATAGAGTCTTTATGTTCTAAAACATGGTAAATTTTTGCAAAGGTAACATGTCCAGGTGATAAAAAAGGTATATCCCTTCTAATTCCCATTCAATTCTCTCCAGATATCTACTATATCTAGCCTATCTAATATTCTACCCATTTCCTCAAGTTCTTTCTTATTTATTTTTTCGTTAGATTTATCTAGTTCTGAAAAGGAAAGGTCAAAGTCCCCACTATGATAGTTTTGCTATTTCCAACTGTAATCCATTTACCTTTTCCTTTACAAATTTGGATACTATGACATTTGCTGCATGTTATTGATATAATTCTATTATCTATGATACCTTCTAACCTAAGGTATTTTCTCTGCTTATCTCCTTTAATTAATATGCTTTACCTTTGTCAGAAATCATCATTGCTACCTCTACTTTTTTTTTAATATCAGCTGAAGCATAAGTTCTGCTCCAACCCTTTATTTTTACTTTATGTATGTCTCTCATTTTTAAAATGTTAATTTCTAGGGAAACAACATATTGTCATATTCTGGTTTTTGGTCCATTCTGCTATCTATTCCATTTTTATGGATGAGTTCATCCTTTTCATATTCAAATTATAATTATTAGTTGTGCATTTCCCTTCAAGCTTCCCCCCGCCCCGTTTATCCTTCTCTCTCTTTTTACTCTATCCCTCCTCAAAAATCTAATTTAACTCTGATCATTGCCTCCCTAATTTACACACTCTTCTAAGAGTACCTCCCTAATACTAACTCCTTGCCCTCCTATTTCTCTGTAAGTTAAGAAGACTTTTATACCCAAATAGATGTACATATTGGTAGCTCTTTTACCCAGTTCTAATGAGAATAAGGTTTCTGTGCTATCAGGCCTCCACCCCATATTCTTTCCATTGTCACAGTTCTTCCATTCATGCCTCTTTTGTATGAGAAATTTTTTTCATTTTGCCTCTTCCTACCCAATTTTATTCTTTAAGATCATCCCATAATAATCAACTTAACTCCAAGTCCTCTATCTATGTACACTCTTTCTAAGTACCCTCATAATTATGACATTCTTTTAAAAAAATATATTAAATGTTTTTATTTAAAGTTTTCAGTTCTAAAATCTGTGCTTCCTAAGTTCTCTCCCTTCCCCTCTTCCTGAGGCAGCAAGCAATCAGATATAGGTTATACATGTGCAATCATGTAAAACATTATATTAGTCATTTTGTATAAGAAAACTTGAAAAAAATGAAAGTGAAAAATAGCGGGCTTCAATCTGTGTTTAACCAGTTCTTTCTTTGGAGGTGGATAGTATGCCTTATCATTAGTCCTTTGGGATTGTCTTGGATCACTGTATTGCTGAGAATAGTCAAATCATTCACAGTTCTTCATCAAACAGTATTTCTGTCACTGTGCACATCATTCTTCTAGTTCTGCTCATTTCACTACACATCTGCCAAATTTATGGACAGAGGAAGAATTTAGGACCAAACAAGATATAAAGAGAAATACAAAATGTAAAATAATTTTGATTATATAAAATTTAAAAAGTTTTTGTAAAAACAAAACTAATATAACCAAGATTATAAGGGAAGCAGAAAACTGGGAATTTTTGAAACAAGTATCTCTGATAAAGGCCTTATTTCTCAAATATATAAAGAAATGAGTCAAATTTATAAAACTACATTTCATTCCCCAGTTGATAAATGGTCAAAGGATATGAACAGGAAGTTTTCAGACGAAGAACCCAAAGCTATTTATACATATGAAAAAATGCTCTAGATCACTATCAATCAGAGAAATGCAAATTAAAGCAACTCTAAAATATCACCTCATACCTATCAGAGTGGCAAATATAAAAAAAAGAGTAAAATATTGTATGTTGGAGGGGATATGGGAAAACTGGGATGCTAAGCCACCATTAGTGGAGTTGTGAAAAGATCCAACCATTCTGGAGAGCAATTTGGAACTATGCCTAAAGGGCTATTCCACTGCGAGGTGTATAACCCAAAGACATCCCAAAAAAGAGAGAAAGACCTATTTGTACAAAAATATTTATAGTAACTCTTTTTCTAGTTGCTAAGAATTGAAAATCAAAGGAAAGCCCATCAATTGGAGAATGACTAAACAAGCTGTGGTATATGATTGTAATGGAATATTATTGTGGTGTAAGAAATGACAAGTAGAATGATTTCAGAAAGTCCTAGAAAGACTTGTATAACATTCTAAAGAGTAAAAATGTAATTTCCCATGTAAAAAAGTTAACAGTTTAACTCTTAACTTTACTAAATCCCTTATGATTAGTCCTTTCATATTTACTTTATGTTTCTCCTGATTCTTCTATTTGTATGTAAAATTTTCTGTTCACTTGTTTTTTCTTCAAGAACACCCAAAAGTTCATTAATTTATTAAATATCTATCTTTCCCTTGCAGGTTAGATTCAGTTTGCTTGGTACATTATTCTCGGTTGCAAAACAATCTCTTTGATCTTTGGAAGATCATATTCCTCACCCTTTTTGTCTTTCAATGTAGAAGCTGCTAACTCTTATGTTATTCTGACTGTAGCTCTAAAATATATAAATTGTCTTATAAAGCCATTAGCTTCTCCTTAACCAATTCTAACTTTAAGGAGTTATTTTCTTTCCTAAGTTTGCGGATATCTTTCTAATTTAATGACTTGCCATAATTTTCACAATTGTTTTTGCATTTTTTTTTCTTTTCTCAATTTTTCTTTTTCCTCTCTTATTTGAATTTTAAAGTCCTTTTTAAACTCTTCCAATAACTCTTTTTTGGCTCATGGCCATTTTACATTTTTCTTTGAGCTGTTATAAGTAGCTGTTTTGACTTCTTTGTCCTCTGAGTTTGAACTTTATCTTCTCTGTCACCACGGTAATTATCTGTGGTCAGATTATTTCTTTGTTGTTTACTCATTTTAATGGCCTATTTATTGACTATTAACTTTATGTTTAGATCAAGTTCTGCTCTTGGCATGTGGGAGATAAACTTCAGGTTTTTTGTGCTGTTGTTTTCAGAGCTCTATCTGAAAAAAAAGTCTTTGACTTTTTGGTTCTTCCAGTGTGCACTCCAAGGCCAGGAGTGGTCACTGGTCCTCCAGCTAACCTTGATCTATGAGTGACTTCAGGTATTCCTCATTGCCCCTGAGCCATGACTAAAGGCTTAGCACTGCTGCCACCACAAATGTTCTAGAGGTCCCTCTGCAGCTTTAAATGTTAGCTTGCCCCTCTGTCCTAGAACTGAAAATAAGTACTCCATTATCCTGTGAGTGACCACAAGCAGCAAGGTCCCTACCCCTCTGTAACTGCACTCACCTCACAGGCATATGCTCACTCCACCTCACCTGTAGCCATAGCCTGGAATCATATCCAACAAAATGCATCTAGGCTTCACATCTAACACCAGGAAAAGGCTACCCCTTCCCATCTCCTGATCAGTTTCCCATCCCTGGGGCAAAATTTCCCCAAGCTGAGGCTGCCACCACACAGCTGCCCCTAAGGCTTGCTATGTGTTGAATGAGGTATCTGTACTTCACTTTGGCCAGACTACTGTGTTAGGTCAGATCTTTCCTAACTTCCTCCCAAGTTGCCTTAGGCTAGACAACTACTTTACCCCACCTTTTAATTATTTCTACCTCTCTAAAATTCACTTTGAGGTGTTATTTTTAAGTTATTTGTGAGGGGAATTTGGGAGAACTAGGTAATTTCCTGTCATATTCTGCCATCTTCCCACAATTCTTCAGCCACTCATTTTCCAATCACCCTCTTGTTTGGAATAGAAACTCTGAGCTGTTCTGATTCCAACCTAGGCCAGTTTCCCCCTTCTTAAGCTACTAAACTTAGTGCAGACACTTCATAGGTCTTATCCCTATTGCACCTCAGAACTACTGAGCTCAAGTCATCCACCAGCTTCAGTCTTCCCGGGAGCAGGAATTATAGGCATGCACCCTGACACCTGCTTATTAGATTATTTTTGAGAAAGCTTTCAAAAAACTATCAAATACAAATCCACTGCTTACTTTACATACAATGTATCCTCCAGTGATTCCTCTTCTCCCCTTTCCCATCACCCTTAAACTATTAGCAAGCTGTCAGCTCCACCTTAATTCAAACTGCAATAAAAATTAGTGGATATCTTCTGTTATGTTAAAGAAATTCAGCAACTGAGTCTAAAATCCCATTTGTGAAATATCTTGTCCCATTAACCATTTTATTGGCTTAATCTGGTGGCACTTGGTATAATAATTTTACTTTTGTGACCAGTTTAACTTTTTCCTCACTAACACAAATGCCTGCATACTCTAGTATGTCTTCATGCTTACCTGCACACAAACACACACACATTGATTTACTTTAATGCTACTTCACCTTGTCATAATAGAGACAATGAATTCTACTATTTTTAAACAATCTTCCAGAGAATGACATCCAGGCAAAATTGTGCTGAGGAAGCAAACAAACTCCTAACAACATGGTTTACTGTAGAGAGCACTGGAATCAGGAAATTTGGGCTCAAGTTTTATCTCTTCACTGTCCAGCTATGTGGTCCTAGGAAAGTTATATCTAAGTCTCTAGCTCTCAATCTCCACATCTTTGTTAGAGGGGACAATGATACTTAAAACACTAACTCCCTCTCATAACCATAGTGAATATAGAGCTTTGTAAACAGTAAGGTATATAGAATAAATATGTGATCTGTTATCCTTATTACAGGGAGATGTTTCTGAGTAGGATGGCTTGTCCTGAAGCTAAGCATGATCTCTTGGTGTCAGGGCACTCTAGACATTCAAGAAAGTGGTGCTTCCAAAAGACAGGTTATTCAAGGGCAAGTTTCTGTATTGTACTTTGAGGACAGTTAAAAGCCAAATGTTAATAGAGTTTGGCACCCAGGAATTCCTAGAGCTCCCTATAACTCCAACTGTCTTATAAAGTAAAAGTCCTGGGGCAGCTAGGTGGTGCAGTGGATAGAGCAGTGGCCCTGGATTCAGGAGGACCTGGGTTCAAATCCAGCCTCAGACACTTGACACTTACTAGCTGTGTGACCCTGGGCAAGTCACTTAACCCCAATTGCCTCACCAAAAAAAAACAAAAGAAACAAAGAAAATGATCTTTGGGGGCAGCTAGGTGGCACAGTGGATAAAGCGCCGGCCCTGGATTCAGGAGTACCTGAGTTCAAATCCGTCCTCAGACACTTAACACTTACTAGCTGTGTGACCCTGGGCAAGTCACTTAACCCTCATTGCCCCACAAAAAAAATTAAATAAATAAAAATAAAATAAAAGTCCTATATGGTATCCTATCCTGTCCTAATGGGATTGCAAATGCTGATAGAAAACATGTACCATGGTGGCATAGGCAAGAACAGCAGAAAGCACCAAGTAAAGGACCAACCAACGGGTTGTGTGTTCAAGTACTTATAGTTACTAGGAAAGAATAGGATGCTGATGTGCACAGACTCCATAAAGGGGGAGGAGAAGGGAATAAGCATTTATTAAATGTCTACTATGTGCTAGGCACTCTACTAAGGGCTTTACAAATATTATCTAATTTGATCCATGAGTTGAAGGCATTCTTGGAAACCAGCAGGTCAAACTACAAGGAGGGAAAAATAGTTTAAAGTCACAAAGACCAATAGTGCTTTCCCTCAGTTAATTATTTCCTACTTATCCCATATATAACTTTTTTTTTCATCTTTTTGCTTGCCTTTTGTCTCCCCTGTTGGATTTTTTAATTAATTATTATTATTTTTTTTTTTTGCAGGGCAATGGGGGTTGTGACTTGCCCAGGGTCACACAGCTAGTAAGTGTCAAGTGTCTGAGGCTGGATTTGAACTCAGGAACTCCTGAATCCAGGGCCGGTGTTTTATCCACCGCACCACCTAGCTGCCCCCTGCCCCCCCTCCACCCCCCACCCCCCACCCCTGTTGGATTTTAAGCTCTTTGAGGGCATGGACTGTCTTTTGCCTCTGTGTATTCTCAGCACTTAACATAGTTCTTGTCACGTGATAGGAATGTAATAAAGGTTGATTGAAAATTAGATCAACAATTTTAGCATTGCTTAGTTCATTAAACTGACTTCTCCTTAGACAACTCCCTTTTAGCCTCAGGCATGCTGTCTTTATTCACTGGGAGTATCACTTCCAAAAGGTTTTTCAAGAAAATCACTTTGTGAAAAATGGGGAGGCAAAACCAAAACTCAAAGCATGTGACCATCAGGGCATGTCCTGGGGTATGAAGGAAGACAGTGCAAGCTCCATAGAGAACATCTTAGACATTTCAGGACCCTTGTAACAATCTTGTTCTATAAATTAGATTTCCCCTCAGATAAACATTCCTTACCACATATAGCTGAAAAATGAAGGTTTTGATTAAACCTGCTGTTTCTGAGCCCTCAATCACCCCCTGACATTTATCTGTGACATCAGGAGCATGTGGAATCATAATGTTCTGTTATATTTTTATCCAAATAGCAACATCACAAGAATAAATCAAAGCACACTGTTGCTTATTCAAAGCCAGTATGCCACAGAAACCGTCTGTGTGACTCCACACAAACTCCCGATTTGTCTAAAATTCCTTATCATTTATTTCTGTCAGGGTGGAAGTCAGAGCGCCTAGAATTCAATTTAATTCATTTGTATTCAATTTAACAAACATTTCTTAAGTCTGTACTGTATACAGAATACCATGCTAGGTACCTGAAGAGACACAAATTTTATACAAGACAGGAAGTCTATCTTCATAGCACTTGCAATAAAGTAAGGGGATGTAATGAAAACTGAGATAATAAAACAAAATAAGGCATGGTAAATGCATGGGAGGAGAGGTCCAAAACAAATGCTACCTGAGGTGAGGTTAGAGAAGAAAAATGTACTCTAGGGTCCTGTCATTTGAATAGTTACAAAGTGAAACCATATCCGCATCTTACTATATCATGGTACAGCAAAAATAGTCAGACGGCCAGCATCCATACATGACTTCCCTCACTACTTACACTGTCTTGGGCAAATCACTTAACCTCTCTGTGTTTCCATTTGCTTGACTGTGAAATTAGGGGATTGGGCCTTGAGTTTCCTTCTAAAGCTAAATCTGTGATTCTTAGTCCCTTCCCCCTCTCTTTCCTGTTTAGATAAATTGCAAAATTAACAAATTAGTGTTAATGAAACATGCGTCTATACAGTGCCTTATACTCTTTTGTTCTTGTTTGGTAAAAACTTAATATTAACATCAACATAGGGGGCAGCTAGATGGTGCAGTGGATAAAGCACCGGCCCTGGATTCAGGAGGACCTGAGTTCAAATGCCAGTCCAGACACTTGACACTAGCTGTGGGACCCTGGGCAAGTCACTTAACCCTCATTGCCTCACCAAAAAAAAAAAAAAAAAAAAAAACCAACACAGCCACCTAAACTTCTTTAGTAACCATTTAAAGTTAAATTAATTTCAATAAATAAAATGTTAAAAACTTTCTTTTTCTTTTTTATGTCTATTATTAAAGGTTAAATACTATACACTTATCCATTTTTCCTCCCTCTCCTGCAAACCCACTGACTAAAAACATTCTCTTATAACATATATGTATTGTCAGGCAAAACGAAACAAATCAGTATATTGGGCATGTCTAAGAATGCACACGTAAAGGAACAACCCTTTAAGAGAGTCAGCTCACTAGGGTATAAATATTTCTTTTTAAAAAAAGGGGGGGGGGGAGGGACAGAGCCAAGATAGAAGAGGAAAGGCAACAACTCTCCTGAGTTCTCCCCGAAACCCCTCTAAATACCACTAAATAATGCCATAAGACAATTCCTGGAGAAGCAGAACCCATAAAAGGAAAGGGCGAAATAATTTTGCAGCCAAAGCCAACTTAGAAAGTCAGCAGGAAAGGTCTATGGTACTTGGGTGAGAGTGGAGCACAATCCAGCACAGGTTGGGCCAGCAGATTGGGCCCCAGCAAACCAGGAGCAGGCCTTGGGAGCCAATGAATCAGCAGCAGCAGTGGCTACTTCTGGAACTCTCAGGCCACAGAGGGTAAGGTGGCTGAATATCTTGTCAGAAAGAAGTTACAGAAGTCTCTTTGCTGGCACTGAAGCAGAATTCTATTGTTTTACCCATATTCAGTTCTGGGTTGAAGTCCTGCAGGAGAGTCCCAGGGTAAGGAAAAGTACAAGCACACCAAAGCTTGTGGCCCTCCTCACAGTTTCAGAGCAGAAAAGAGTGTTTGTGGTGGCTCACAAACCAGAGCACAGGCCAGGAGTGTAGTAAACACAACTCTCCTTAGATCATACCACTTGGGAAGAACTGAAACTTACAAGTCCCTAGAAGTATCTCTAAAAATAGCTCCACAAAATCCCTAAAGCTTGGGACAGTGAGCTCTCCACCCTGGAAGAAGATCCCTACTTTAACAAAGAGTTAAAAGTCAAGAAATGGTCTGGGAAAATGAGCAAACAGAAAAATCAGACCATAAAAGATACTATAGAATGTTTTCCATGGCCACTCACGTATAACTTATTTTGAATTGATTGAGTTCTTGTGGGTGGGGGGTGGAAATGGAGGGGGGAAGAGAAGTTGGAACACAAAGTTTTTAAAAATTCATGTTAAAATTTTGTTTTTACATATATTTTGGAAAATAAAATTCTATTCAGAAAAAAAATTGATGTTAAAATTTTGTTTTTACATATATTTTGGAAAATAAAATTCTATTCAAAACTAAAAAAAAAAGATACTATAGTTACAAGGAAGATCAAAACACATGTTCAGAAGAAAATAAAGTCAAAACTCCTACATCCAAAGCCCCGAAGAAAAATATGAATTGTTCTCAGGCCATGAGAGAGTTCAAAATGACTTTAAAAATCAAGTAAGAGAGATAGAGGAAAAATTGGGAAGAGAAATGAGGGTGATGGAAGAAAATCTTTTTTAAAAAGTCAAAAGCTTGGTAAAGGAGATACAAAATAATACTGAAGAAAATAACACCTTAAAAAACAGACTAGGCCAAATTGTAAAAAGGTACAAAAAGCCAATGAGTAGAAGAATGCTTTGAAAAGCAGAGTTGGCCAAATGGAAAAAAGAGGCACAAAAATTCACTGAGAAAAAAAAAAACTCCTTAAAAAGTAGAATTGGGGCGGGGCAGCTAGGTGGTGCAGTGGATAAAGCACGGGCCTCAGATTCAGGAAGACCTAAATTCAAATCCGACCTTGGATACTTGACACTTACTAGTTGTGTGACCCTGGGCAAGTCACTTAACCCCCATTGCTCTGCCAAAACAAAAAAAAAGTAGAATTGGTAAAATGAGAGTGGAGGTATAAAAGCTCACTGAAAAAAATAATTCTTTGAAAATTATACTCAAGCAAATGGAAGCTAACAACTTTATGAGAAATCAGAAAACAATAAAACAAAACCAAAAGAATGAAAAAATAGATGGCAATGTGATATATCTCTGGAAAAATAACTGACCTGGAGAATAGATCAAAGAGAGGAAATTTGAAAATTATTGGACTACCTGAAAGTCATGATCAAAAATAAAAAAGAGCCTAGACATCATCTTTCAAGAAATTGTTATGGAAAACTACCTTAATATTCTAGAACAAGAGAATAAAATAGAAATTGAAGGAATCCACCAATCACCTCTTGAAAGAGATCCCAAAATGAAAACTCCCAGGATTATTATAGCCAAATTCCAGAGTTCCCAGGTCAAGGAGAAAATATTTCAAGCTTCTGGAAACAATTTAAGTATTGTGGAGCTGCAGTGAGGATGACACAAAATTTAGCAACTTCTACATTAAGGGACTGGAGGATTTGGAATATGATATTCTGCAGGGCAAATGAACTAGGATTACATCCCTCCATCCCATCCCTGTGCCCCCCCCACATTTATTCCACTCTCTCTTTCACCCTGTCCCTCCTCAAAAGTGTTTTGCTTCGTACTACCCCCTCCCCCAACCTTCCCTCCCTTCTAGCACCAACCCTTTGCTCTATCCCCTTCCTCTCCTACTTTCCTGAATGGCAAAATAAAATTTTATACCCAACTGAATGCGCATGCTATTCCCTTTTTGAGACAATTCTGATGAGAGTAAGTAGGGATTATTCTCAAAGAGGATCCAGAGTGCGAACCCATGAAGAAAAGAGAAGTGAAAGAGATAGAAGAGAAGTGGAAAAGGGAGCAGTGAAAGGAAGGGAGGAAGAGGTAAAAGGAGAGATTTCAGAATTGTTTGTTGATATTACCTGTCTGTCTCCTCTGTATTTCTATCTATCTGCCTGTGTGTGTGTCTCAAATAAAAGTGAAGGAATCAGCTAAGCTGAAAACTACAAATGATGGGTACTGCAGTCTCTATTAAGAATAAATACAGGGGTGGAGCCAAGATGGCGGAGAGGAAGCAGCAAGCTGCCTGAGCTCTCCTTCTGTTCCCTCAAAACGAACATTAAATCAAGCCTCTGGACGGATTCTGAAACTACAGAACCTGCAAAGAGACAGAGAGACACAGTCCTCCAACCAGAGATAATTTAGAAGACTTCAGGAAAAGGTCGGTCTGACTTGGGCAAAAGGGAGGCCCAGCACAGGGCAGCAACCCAGCGCCGAGGGGGTCGGGGCAAGTCAGCAGGAGCTGCGGGCCACAGCCGAACAACTGAGGCTCCTGGAACCTGGTTCAAAAATCTGGTGGCCAAGAAGGACAGTGGAAAAACCTACCTGCACCAGCCGAGAGGGCCACGAACGGCGGGATCAGACGCCAGGGTCTGGCGCCTGGCTGGCCGAGCACAATCAGACAGGAAGTGCAGGGCGGGGGATCTCCACACACCATAAAGGCCTCAGAGTAAAAGCCCGGTCACACAGCACCTATACAACTGCACAAGAAGCCCAAAACAGGGACCCTGGTGCCCCCAGAGCAGACCTCAACTTAAAGAATAAATAAATAGGTTGCAATAATGAGTAAGAAGCAAAAAAGAGCCCTCTCCATTGAGAGCTTCTGTATCAATAGGGAAGAAGCCAACACAAATTCAGATGAGGACAATAGCCTCAAATTGGCTACATCTGAAGCCTCACAAGGGAAGGTGAATTGGTCGCAAGAACAAAAAGCCTTCCTGGAAGAGCTCAAAAAGGATTTTAAAAATCAATTGCAAGAGGTAGAAGAAAAAATGGGGAGAGAAATGAAAGCAAAACAAAAAAACTATGAAAAAAGAATCAGCAGCTTGGAAAAGGAAGCTGAAGAAAACAAAGCCTTAAAAAATTCATTTGGCCAAATGGAAAAAAAGCTGCATAATCTCACTGAAGAAAACAATACCTTAAAAAATTCACTTAGCCAAATGGAAAAAAAGGTGCATAATCTCACTGAAGAAAACAATGCCTTAAAAATTAAAGTGGGACAGTTGGAAGATAAGGAATCCATGAGACACCAAGAATCAGTCAAGCAGAATAAAAAAAATGAAAAAATAGGAGAAAATGTGAAATACCTCATTGGAAAGACAACTGATCTGGAAAACAGATCAAGGAGAGACAATTTGAGAATCATTGGACTGCCTGAAAGCCATGACCAGAAAAAGAATCTAGACACCATATTCCAGGAAATTATTAAGGAGAACTGCCCTGATATCATAGAATCAGAGGATAAAATCATCATTGAAAGAATCCACCGATCACCTCCTGAGAGAGACCCAAAAAGGAAAACTCCAAGGAATATTGTAGCCAAATTCCAGAATTATCAGGTGAAGGAGAAAATACTCCAAGCAGCCAGAAAGAAGCAATTTAAATATCATGGAGCCACAGTCAGGATTGCTCAGGACCTGGCAGCTTCAACATTAAAGGACCGCAAGGCTTGGAATATGATATTCCGGAAAGCAAAGGAGCTTGGATTGCAGCCGAGAATCTATTACCCAGCAAAAATGTGCATTTTCTTTCAGGGGAAAAGATGGACATTTAATGACATTGGGGACTTTCAATCTTTCCTGGTGAAAAGACCAGAACTGAATAGAAAATTTGATCTCAACATACAAGACTCAAGAGAAGTTTAAAAAGGTAAACAGAGGAGAAAAAAAAAGTTACCCTATTAGGTTAAACTGTTTATATCTCTACACAGGAAGATAATACTCATAACTCTTAAGAACTGTAAATGTATTTGGGCAGAGAGAAGGACTTTATATAGAGGGTATAAATATAAATTGTCTTTGATGTGATGAAACAAAAGAATTAAGGGGATAAAAAGCGAGTATATGGGGAGGAGAGGAAAGGGGAGGTGGAATGGGATGAATTATATCATATGAAGAGGTGGAAAAAAACCTATTACAATAGAGGGAAAGAAAGGAGGGGGGAACATGGTTTCAACCCTATTCTCATTAGATTTGACTCAAAGAGGGAATAACATATACGTTCATTGGGATAAAGAAACTTAACTCATTCTTTTTTTTTTTTTTTTTTTTTTTTTATCACTTTTTTTTTTTTTTAGTGAGGCAATTAGGGTTAAGTGACTTGCCCAGGGTCACACAGCTAGTAAGTGTTATGTGTCTGAGGCCGGATTTGAACTCAGGTACTCCTGACTCCAGGGCCGGTGCTCTATCCACTGCGCCACCTAGCTGCCCTCTAACTCATTCTTTAGGGAAACAAAAGGGGAAGGGAAAGGGGGGGGACTGATAGAAGGGAGGACAAAAGCAAGGGAGAAAAGGGTAAAGAAAGAGAGGGGGGTGATAAAAAGGGAGGGCAGATTGGGGGAGGCAGGGGTAAGAAGTAAAACGTCGGTGAGGAGGAATAGGGTGAAAGAAGGGGGGAAAAGTACAAAGGGGGTAAATAGAATGGAGGGGAATAGACAGTCAGTAATAATAACTGTGAATGTGAATGGGATGAACTCTGCTATAAAACGGAAGCGAATTGCAGAGTGGATTAAAAACCAGAACCCTACAATATGCTGTTTACAAGAAAAACATTTGAAGCAGAGAGATACACACAGAGTAAAGGTAAAAGGCTGGAGCAGAATATATTATGCCTCAGCTAAAGTAAAAAAGGCAGGGGTAGCAATCCTTATCTCAGACAAAGTGCAGGCAAAAATAGATCTCATTAAAAGAGATAAGGAAGGAAATTACATCTTACTTAAAGGTACTATAGATAATGAAGTAATATCAATATTAAATATGTATGCGCCAAGTGGTATAGCATCCAAGTTCTTAGAGGAGAAGTTAAATGAGTTACAAGAGGAATTAGATAGTAATACTATACTAGTGGGGGATCTGAATCTCCCCCTCTCAGAATTAGATAAATCTAGCCAAAAAATAAATAAGAAAGAAGTGAAAGAGGTGAATAGATTACTAGAAAAGTTAGACATGATAGATGTCTGGAGAAAATTGAATGGGGATAGAAAGGAATATACCTTTTTCTCAGCAGTACATGGCACATTTTCAAACATTGACCATGTATTAGGGCACAAAAACATCATAGTCAAATGTAGAAAGGGAGAAATAGTAAATGCATCCTTCTCAGATCATGATGCAATAAAAATTACATGTAAGAAAGAGCCAGGGAAAAGTAGAATGAAAATCAGTTGGAAACTAAATAATTTCATTCTAAAGAATGAATGGGCCAAACAAGAAATCATAGAAACAATCAATAACTTTATCCAAGAGAATGACAATAATGAGACAACATACCAAAATCTATGGGATGCAGCCAAAGCAGTGCTTAGGGGAAAATTTATAGCTCTAAATGCTTACATGAATAAAAAGAGAAAGAGGAGATTAATGAATTGGGCATGCAACTTAAAAAGTTAGAAAAAGAACAAATTAGAAATCCCCAATTAGACACTAAATTAGAGATCCTGAAAATTAAAGGAGAAATTAATAAGATTGAAAGCAAAAAAAACTATAGAATTAATCAATAAAACTAAGAGCTGGCTTTATGAAAAAACCAATAAAATAGATAAAATATTGGTTAATTTGATTAAAAAAAAGAAAGAAGAAAACCAAATTACCAGTATCAAAAATGAAAAGGGTGATGTTACCACCAATGAAGTGGAAATTAAAGCAATAATTAGGAAATATTTTGTCCAACTGTATGCCAATAAATTTGACAATCTAAATGAAATGGATGAATATTTACAAAGATACAAACTGCCCAGGTTAACTGAAGAGGAAATAAAATCCTTAAATAAACCCATATTAGAAAAAGAAATTGAACAAGCTATTAATGAACTCCCTAAGAAAAAATCCCCAGGGCCAGATGGGTTTACGGGGGAATTTTACCAAACATTTAAAGAACAATTAATTCCAATATTATACAAATTATTTGGAAAAATAGGGGAAGAAGGAGTTCTACCAAATTCGTTTTATGACACAAATATGGTGGTGATACCAAAACCAGGCAAAGCAAAAACAGAGAAAGAAAATTATAGACCAATCTCCCTAATGAATATTGATGCTAAAATCTTAAATAAGATATTAGCAAGGAGATTACAGCAAGTGATCACCAGGATAATACACTATGACCAGGTGGGATTTATACCAGGAATGCAGGGCTGGTTCAACATTAGGAAAACTATTAACATAATCAACCACATCAATAAGAAAACCAACCAAAATCATATGATTATCTCAATAGATGCAGAGAAAGCTTTTGACAAAGTACAGCACCCATTCCTAATAAAAACACTAGAGAGTTCAGGAATAGGGGGAGCTTTCCTTAGAATAATAAACAGTATCTACCTAAAGCCATCTGCAAGTATTATATGCAATGGAGATAAATTAGAGGCCTTCCCAATAAGATCAGGGGTGAAACAGGGATGTCCATTATCACCCCTATTATTTAATATTGTTCTAGAAATGTTAGCTATAGCAATCAGAGAAGTGAAGGGAATTAAAGGAATTAGAATAGGCAAGGAGGAAACAAAACTATCACTCTTTGCAGATGATATGATGGTATACTTAAGGAATCCTCGAGAATCAAGTCAAAAATTACTTGAAACAATTAACAACTTTAGCAAAGTAGCAGGATATAAAATAAATCCACATAAATCATCAGCATTTCTATACATGACCAACAAAGTCCAGCAGCAAGAGATAGAAAGAGAAATTCCATTTAAAGTAACGGTAGATAATATAAAATACTTGGGTGTCTACTTGCCAAGACAAACCCAGGAACTCTATGAACACAACTACCAAACACTCTTCACACAAATCAAATCAGATCTAAATAATTGGAAAGATATCAATTGCTCATGGATAGGCAGAGCTAATATAGTAAAAATGACAATACTGCCTAAATTAATTTACTTATTCAGTGCCATACCAATCAGACTACCTAAAAATTATTTTATACAGCTAGAAAAAATAATAACAAAATTCATCTGGAAAAACAAAAAATCAAGAATATCCAGGGAAATAATGAAAAAAAAATGCACAGGAAGGTGGGTTAGCGGTACCAAACCTGGAGCTTTACTATAAAGCGGCAGTCATCAAAACTATCTGGTACTGGCTAAAAAATAGAGTGGCAGATCAATGGAATAGGCTAGGCTCAGGAAATGCAGTAGTAAATGACACTAGTAATGTAGTGTTTGATAAACCCAAAGACTCCAGCTTCTGGAATAGGAACTCAGTATTTGACAAAAACTGCTGGGAAAACTGGAAGATAGTATGGCAGAAATTAGGCATAGACCAACATCTTACACCTTATACTAAAATAAGGTCAAAATGGATACATGATTTAGACATAAGAGGTGATACCATAGGTAAATTAGGAGAGAAAGGAATAGTGTACCTATCAGATCTTTGGAAAGGAAAACAGTTTTTGACCAAACAAGAGATAGAGTATATTATAAAATGCAAAATGGATGATTTTGATTATATTAAATTAAAAAATTTTTGTACAAACAGAAGCAATGCATCCAAAATTGGAAGGGAGGCAGAAAGCTGGGAAACAATTTTTGAGGCCAGTGCTTCTGATAAAGGCCTCATCTCTAAAATATATAGGGAATTAAATCAAATTTATAAGAATCCAAGTCATTCCCCAATTGAGAAATGGTCAAAGGATATGAACAGGCAGTTTTCTGATGAAGAAACCAAAGCTATCTATTCCCATATGAAAAAATGCTCTAAATCTCTAATGATTAGAGAGATGCAAATAAAAACAACTCTGAGGTACCACCTGACACCTATCAGATTGGCTAAAATGACAAAAAAGGAAGATAATAAATGTTGGAGAGGCTGTGGGAAAATTGGAACACTAATGCATTGTTGGTGGAGCTGTGAGCTGATCCAACCATTCTGGAGAGCAATTTGGAATTATGCCCAAAGGGCAATAAAGCTGTGCATACCCTTTGTCCCAGCAATCCCACTTTTAGGTCTTTTGCCCAAAGAAATCATGGAAGGGGGAAAGGGACCCACATGTACAAAAATATTTATAGCTGCTCTTTACGTGGTAGCAAGGAATTGGAAGTTGAGGGGGTGCCCATCAATTGGGGAATGGCTGGACAAGTTGTGGTATATGAATACAATGGAATACTATTGTGCTGTAAGAAATGATGAGCAGGAAGAGTTCAGAGAAACCTGGAGGGTCTTACATGAGCTGATGAGTGAGATGAGCAGAACCAGAAGAACATTGTACACAGTATCATCAACATTGAGTGTTGACCTACTGTGATGGACTATATTCTTCTCACCAATGCAATGGTACAGAAGAGTTCCAGGGAACTCATGATAGAAGAGGATCTCCAAATCCAAGAAAAAAAAAAAAGAAAGAAAGAACTGTGGAGTATAGATGCTGATTGAACCATATTATTTCTTTTGTTTTGGGTGCTGTTGGGTTTTTTTTTTCTTTCTATTTTGAGGTTTTGCATCACTGCTCTGATTCTTTCTCTTGTAACAGGATTAATGCAGAAATAGGATTAATGTTATTATGTGTATATATATGTGTGTGTGTATATATCTATATATCTATATGTATATGTATAGATATATATAGATATAACCTATATCAGATTACCTGCTGTCTAGGGGAGGGGGGAGGGAGGGGTGGGAGGGAGAAAAATCTGAAATTGTAAAGCATGTATAAACAAAAGTTGAGAACTATCTTTACATGTAATGGAAAAAATAAAATACCTCATACATAAAAAAAAAGAATAAATACAATGGGGAGCAGCTAGGTGGAGCAGTGCATAAAGCATCAGCCCTGGATTCAGAAGGACCTGAGTTCAAATCCGGACTCAGACACTTGACACTTACTAGTTGTGTGACCCTGGGCAAGTCACTTAACCTTCATTAGCTGGCAAAAGAAAAAAAGAGAGAGAGAAAGGAAAAATAAATCCAACTGGGGGCAGCTAGGTGGTACAGTGGATAAAGCACTGGCTCTGGATTCAGAAGAACCTGAGTTCAAATCCGTCCTCAGACACTTGACACTTACTAGCTGTGTGACCCTAGGAAAGTCACTTAACCTTCATTACCCTGCAAAAAAAGAATAAATACAACTAAGTATAGGAATAGCTTGGAAGAAGAAAATCAGAGAAGTCACTCAGTACAACTGGTTTGGGTAAGATGTTATAGCTAGGAAGGTATTAGTCAAGCATGGCATGGAGCAGTTCAGCATAGCAATGGAAACATCTGTTCAAAAGAGAAATATTTTCATAAAGGAACTTTTTGAACAGTTACTGAGATAGAAAGAAAACACTAAAGTTTAGAGTTATAAAGTTGTAAGTTACCCCAAACATATGGGTTTTTCATACTCATGTGTTTCCCTGCCAGGTTTCCATATGTGCCTACTCTTCTCCACATGTACCAAGTATATTGGTAGAAAAATATGACTGAGTCAATATGTGGAGTGTGGTAAATGTTATTCTTTCATTGGCCCTACATATGACATAAATGATTATGTTTAAGATTTAATGTGCCAGGGGCAGCTAGGTGGTACAGTGGATAAAGCACCATCCCTTGGGTTCATGAAGTAACCTGAGTTCAACATCCCGGCCTCAGATACTTGACACTACTAGCTGTGTGACCCTGGACCAAGTCACTTAAACCCTCATTTTCCACACAACACCAACAACAAACGACAACAAAAATAGACTTCTAAAGTGCCATTATTGTAATTGGCTGGATTAGTGTACATGAAAGTTACACCAGTTGGGTCTCAAGAATTCTATATTCTCCTACAACAAGATTATCCCCTAAGACCACAAGAGAGTTTGAGTGTAAGCACATGAAGGAGGTCCTTCTCTGGAAATCTAGACCTGGTAATATGAGAGCAGGCTGGAGTGAAGAAGTCAGTTCAGATAACAATGAGGGGTATGTCACACACACATACACCACACTACACACATACACACACACACACACACAACACACATTCTATATTGTCCAATTCTCTATCTTTAGTACCATACCCTCTAGAAGAGGGGTAGAAGGTATGATTTATCCTCAATGCTTTGAAGTCATGATGAGTACTTGGTCAAAGTACTGGTCATAGTTGCAAAGTCTTTAAAAACTATTTCTCATCACATTACTGTGCTCATTAGATATTTTTCTCCAAGTTCTGCTAACATCACTCTATATTAGTTAGTAGAAATATATCCATATTTCTCATTGTACTATAAAATTCCACTAGTCATATGCCACAATTTGTTCAGCCCTTCTATTATTTATATACACATTTTATTTTTAGTCATTTGCTACCAAAAAAAAAAGTTTTACTAGAAATATTCTTCTACATTCGGATCCTTTCCCTCTAACCTTGATTTCTCATCCTTACTATACATGCCTAATAGTAGTATATTTGGTTTTAAGAGATATAAAGTGTTTATGTTCTCTCACATCTCTAATGATTGCTATTTTCCTTCTTTATCACCTTTGCCAATCTGACAAGTGTGAAATGGAACTTCAGAGTTGTTTTAACAAATATTTCTTATTATTAGTCACTTGAAACATCTTTTCATATGATAGTTGATAGCTTGAATTTTTGCTTCACTTTAGAACTGTCTGTTCATATCCTTTGAACATGATTATCTCTTATCCTTATACAATTTGTATGTCTTGACTATTAGATCAGAGAAATTTCTCATCACTTTTTCCCCAAATTACTTGTTTTCCTTCTGATTCAAACTATATTTACATTGTTCATGCAAAAGCTTCTCAATTGTTCATTTTATCTTAGATAGTCATTTCTACAACCCTCCCTTTACATGGACCCCAGTCAACAGTCATGCCAGAGATGTCTGCCACATATGGATACATCGGAGTCAAGGTATTCACTTTCCTACTGTTGCCAGATATTTCCTCAGTAAATATCAGGCACATTCTAATGTAACTCAAGTATGGTTAGGTTTTGTCACCTAGTCTACAGAGTCCAAGCCCTTTCAAGAGCTAGGATAAATCAATCAGTCCATAAGCATTTTTACTGAAGGAACTAGGCAACTGACAACTTCCATTAAAGAATGTGTAGTGTCAAAAGTATATGGGAATTTTCTCTCATAGCATCAGTTCTTCTTGCAATTCTTTTTGCTCTCAATTTCAATTGAGAGCAAAAAGAATTGCAAGAATTATGAGAACAGATATGTGATGAAAGGCTCATTATGAAAATGGCTACAAGAAATGAAGTGAGGAAGTAAACCTTGGAGATGCAATTCATTCTTTAGATGTCACTTATTGAGACAATGACAGAAGCTAGAGTGATGTAGTACAACGAAGTACTGTATGAGTCTGTAATTAATCCTTCACATACTACCAGAAAGCAACCTGTACTACCCAAGGCATGTTTCTCTATGGCCATAACAATTCTACATGCTGACTTTGGACATTTGGGTCAAAAGAGAAGAGACTTGAGCTTGTAATAACCAAATCTTACTTTTTCCAAATGGTATCGATCTCTCAAAGTATAGTGTTAAGATAATGGATTTAGCAGATACTCAGGGACCCACCTGGAGATTTAAATTGATTGAATTAGATAAGGCAGCTTACTGTTGACAGCTTACTAGATTGTAAGCACATCTGGCTTGTACTTAAGAGTACTTAAGAAAGCATGGTTCTCAGAAGCTAACAACTTTGAACTTTGACCACCTTCCAGCCCAGTCAAACAATCAGCTTGAAGAACCTCCCATTTCTGGGAGGGAACAGGAAGGAGGATGCAGAGGCTATGCAGAGAGCTCACTCTCTTTGTACTGTGAGACATCACGGTGGTGGCAGAGGACTTCACAGGGGAGTTAGAAAAGTTAGGATTGCCAGACTATAGGAATTCTGTTCTCAATCTTTCTCTTTCTTTTACTATCTTGCAATAAACCCTTAAAAACCTAAACTTGTTTATCAGTGATTTTAGTCAGTTTCCCCCCAAAACTGGGGGGACAGATTAGAACCTACATTTAGAAATTTAAATTACACAGTTTGGCTGACCACGAAGAGGAAAACCGAACGTTCGTCTTCTGATCTTCTGGTTAGGTAAGATTTCCCCACCCCTGACCCCTTAAATTGGAAAGTACTGCCAAGTATCGGCTGTTTTAACTTTAAATTTTCAAATGGATCTTTTAAACTTCCTAAGTACCCCTTTTCTAGCTTTACCTTCACTAATCAGAGATGTTGGTCAGTTTGAATTTAATGAATATTTTTTTATTCCTATTTTTGGTTTTGTGTGTCTTTGTTATGTGATATGGAAAATTTGGCATGTCCTGGATGATATTAGGATAAAGTTGATACCCCGGGATTCCCCATAAGGAAAGCTACTTATGTATTGGAATAAGGGAAAACTGAGACTAAATACAACCATAACCAGAGGAGAGCTTATCAGACTATGTTTTATGTGGCATGAGGAATTAAAGGAAGAATGGGCCAAATATGGGTCATTTGATCCCCAAACATTGGGGCATTTGAAAAGAACCCTACGTGAATGGTCACCTGAACATTCACTTTATTAGAAAATCTGGGCCAGAGCAAGCAAAAATTATCATACTGAAAATATAAGACAAAGATAATCCAGGACCCACCTGACATCTGAGTCTGCCTCCCAAACTGAAATAATAAATGATCTGACTCAATCCAGACCCCAACTTGAAGACAAGGGCTCTCAAACTGAAACAATAGACTGGCAGAAATTTTTAGGCCTACTTCAGGAGGCTAACAAAAGACTAAACAGATTTTACAATAGGCTTTGAGAGGCCACTAGACTGTACACCAGATTGGATCCAGTAGATCTAAGAGATTCCTATATTATTCTCAACACATTTATTTATAATTCACTGCCAGAAATTCACAAATATTTTCTGACACAATATACAGACTGGAGAACTCTCACAGTAGATAGGATTAAGGAACTTGCAAATTATGTCTTTGATTCACGTGAGGAAAGTCCAGATGGCCCTAAACAGAGTATCCTGGCACCTGCACTTCTTGCTCATGATTTGAATCATTCCAAGCCTAAGCTTGAAGACACGGCCTCCCAAACCAAAACGTCCAATAATACAACTCAATCCAAACCCGAGATTGAATGCAAGGCTGGTCAAACTGAAATTACAAATGACCCAACTCCTATTCCCTCTCCCTCTATTTCCTCCATGCCAACAAAATAAAGAAAGAAAGAAAGAAAGAAATGATTCCCCTGTAGAAGAGACAGAGAAGGTAAAAATTTTTCCCCTTCAAGAGACCCTCACCCATGGTCAAAAAGGTACTTTATGTAAGCTCAAACAATACACACCTTTTACACCCAAGGATTTGGTTTTATGGGGACAAAGTACTCCTAAATTTGATGAGGATCCCACAGCAGTTATCAGGCAGTTTAGGGCAATTTTTAGAACATATCAGCCCACTTGGAATAATGTTATTGACCTCATGGAAACAATATTGTCCCCAGGGGAAAGAGCAGATATAATAGCTGCAGCAAACGGCCTGGAAGTGATGGGAAAGGTTGATATAGGGTGGCCTATTCAAGACCCTGACTGGGACCCCAATGACCCTAGGCATTTTAATATATTGAAAGATACAAGAGAAACATTTCTGAAGGCAATGGAATCCTGTATTATAAAGACTGATAACTGGCAAAAATTTATAGATACAGTTCAGGGACCTGATAAGAGACCTAATAGATTCTATGACAGGTTGTATAAGCATGCCAGGCAATATACTGGACTAGACCCATTAGACCGTAGAGATGCCCATATTATCTGCTCTCATTTTGTAAACTAGTCCTTACCATAAATTTGGAAATATTTTAAAAAGCAATATCCTGACTGGAATAGTTTGAGTCCTGACAGACTTAAAGAAATAGCAACATATATTTATGAAGGAAATGAGAGAGAAGAAAGGGACAGGACATTTTAGCTCCAGTACAGGAAACCACAAGGCAGCGAGACAGGACAGTTGAAAATTGCTATCAACCCCCTAAATTTTGTGAGTACTGCAAAAAACAAGGACACTTCTTGAGGGAATGTAGGACTAGAAAATAAGAACTTAAGAGGGCAGTGACTGAGAGCCTTGAGGAATTCTTTGGGGGAAATCAAAATAATTATGGAAACTTTTATCAGAAAGGAAACAACCAAGGTAATTATAGGCCTTATCATAGACAGAATCAAATGGATATAAATCTTTTCACAGGGATACAGAGAGACAGTATCAGAATAACCATAGACCCTATCAGGGAAATACAGAAAGACAGCACCAGAATCAGGGTGACCATGGACTCCCTCAAAGGGGGGCACAGGATTGATGAGATGAAGGGAAGGGATGGAAAATAGATACTGAAAGTTACATATTCCCAGATCTAGATTTTTTGAATGTTCTTGTGCCAGTCCATTCACCTCCCCAGAGTAACAAACCTCATGTGACCCTCAAAGTTGGGGACATGTATTATGATTGTCTGCTAGACACAGGAGCTTCTAGATCAGGATTAGTAAGCAAACCAGACCCTGGATGTAAAGCTGTAGGATCTTTGAATGTGGTAGGAGTCTTGGGAAAAACCCAAAGAGTGGCAAAATTAACCCCTTGCGTGGTATCTATGGGGCCCTTAACAGTGGAACATTCATTCTTACTTATGCCTGATGCCCCTGTAAATTTATTAGGTCATGATCTCCTTTGCAAGCTTAGAGTAATCATATCTTGTGCTCCACATGGGGCTGTCTCCCTACAATTGCCAGAGGATACTGTTCATTTATTGCCACTTTTGATTACAGAGGTCAAAGAACAGTAGGGGATACATCCGAAATCCCCTCAGACATTCCTGAGTCCTTATGGGCTTCATCCCCTACTGAAGTGGGGCTCCTTAAATCTAACATGCCTGTCACCTTTAAAGTTAAAGGGGAACCACCCCCATCTATTTCACAGTATCCATTGTCTAAAGAAGCTATAGAAGGAAGGAATCACCCCTGTAATTGAGGCTTTGAAAATCCAGGGTATTATTGTTCCATGTCATCATTCTCCATGCAATACTCCCATTTTGCCAGTAAAAAAACCCAAGCCTGGGCCAGATGGCAAACCTGTCTATCGTTTTGTACAAGACCTTAGGGCAATAAACTCTTATGTTATACTGAGACATGCCATAGTTCCAAGCCCTGCCACAATAGTGTCTTCTATACCATGTGATGCTACATGCTTCACAGTGGTAGACTTCTGCTCTGCCTTTTTCTCCATACCAGTACATGAGGACTTCCGATATTTGTTTTCTTTTACCTGGAAAAATACACAGTGGACCTGGACTAGATTCCCACAGGGATTTGTAGACAGTCCCACATTATTTTCCAAAATTTTACAGCAGGATCTGGCCTCCATTACATTTAAAGGCTCCACGTTAGTACAATATGTTGATGACTTACTTTTAGCCTCACCTAATGCTGAAATCTGTCAGGAAGATAGCCATCACTTATTATTAGAGCTACACAAGAGAGGCCACAAGGTGTCCAAGTCAAAGGTACAATGGTGTTTGCCCCAGGTAGAATACTTAGGCTTTATTCTTGCTACTGGAACTTGTTCTGTCTCTCCTAAGAGAGTCCAGGCCATTAAACAACTTTCTGCCCCCACTATTAAGAAACAGTTAAGAGCCATTTTGGGAGCTACGGGGTTCTGCAGACAGTGGATACCTTCTTTCGGGGAGCTCACTAAACCCCTGATATCCTTAACAAAAAAATACTGTTCCAGAGCCTTTGCAGTTGGAAAGCCAACATCTCTCAGATATAAAGGAATTGAAACAGACCCTATTATTAACATGTGCCCTAGGCTTCCCAGATTACAGTAAGCCCTTCACTCTCTTTGTGCATGAACAAAGATGGGTGGCCTTTGGGGTTCTGACTCAATCACTGGGGCCTAACCAATGCCCCATAGCTTACTATTCAACCCAACTGGACCCTGTAGCCTCTGGGGTACCACCTTGTCTTAGGGTAGTGGCAGCCACAGCCCTTTTGGTAGAAAAAGCCTCTGATTTGGTCCTAGGTAACCCTCTAATCATGCAATGCCCTCATGAAGTAGAGGCTCTCTTACTACATCACAGGACACAAGCCTTTTCAGATCAAAGGCTGGCTAAGTATGAAGTAGTCCTGCTGGGTAATGAGAATATCACTCTAAAATGCTGTACAGTCCTTAACCCAGCTACACTGCTCCCTAACTTACCACTCTTGGGGGAGCCATTACATGACTGTGCTTCTTCAGTTGATATGGCTGAGAAACCCCATGATGATCTTTTTGGTACACCTTTAGAAAACCCTGACCTTGTTCTCTATACAGATGGTTCTTCATTTATGAGAGAGGGGACCCATTTCACTGGAGCTGCTGTAGTTTGTGAGATTTAAAATTGAAAAGGGGAGAAATGTGGTAAAAAGTGAAAGCTTTTAACAGTCGGTTAGGATAACTGAAGGATGCCAGTTTTTGAAGGACCACCCTTTCGGGGAGGAGACCATGACGAACCACCCGTGTGTCTAATAAGCACTCCACTTCCAGGATGCAAGCTTAAATGCAAGGAGAAAATGGAAGTTGGTCTCTTTTGCACTCACTCGCTCGACTGGTTCACTCGGCACACACATGCTGACTCAGGTTCAATAGCGTGGTCCTTGGTGATCAGCCTGGTCCTCCGTAACAGCACGTGCTTGACGTGGTTCTCAGCCTCAGAGGTGGTTTTGGAATTTGGTGAGTTCTATACGGAATACAGACTAAGCTTAGATCTAAGACTATTTATTTGTATTTCTACTTTCCTATCTCTCTAATCAACATCACCTTGTTTTGTTGGCTAATTAATCCCCAAACAATAAAAGCTCTAACTAAAGCTCAGAGGCTTCTTTCACTTACTGGTCTGGGAGATATATAAGGGAAAGGTTAAAGGGGAGGTTAATGCTCTTGTATCCAATTTTAAATCTCACAAATTTCTGATTATGACACTGTCTGGGCAGCTTCTCTGCCTTCCCATTTTAGTGTGCAGGCTGCTGAATTTGTGGCTCTTACACGAGCCTGTAATATAGCCAAAGAGAAGAGTGCCACCATTTTTACTGACTCGAAATATGGCTTTGGTATATGCCACTCAATTGGCATGCCCACACAGGGAATAGTGATCCCGTTTCAAAGGGGAATGCACAAGCTGATTCTGCAGCCAAGCTCGCTGCATTAGAAGCTCCTGAACATGTATTTAACCTCTCACCTTCTGAGGATATTCCTTCCAACCTAACCTATGATGATTCTGAAGTAGAAAGGTGGAAAAAAAAAGATTTAAGGTGAAACAGATCACTGGAGTCTGCATGTCTTTGAAGGGAAAATCACTTCTTCCCAGGAAGTTCTATTACCAGGTATGTCTCTCTATTCACAGAAAAGATGATTTTTAGCACACAAGGCATTGTGGACTCTATTAAGAGGACCTGGATAGCACCAGGTGTGACTAACCCAGCATCTTGAATCTGCTTGGGCCGCTACACATGTCAATCTCATAATCAGCATGCTTTCAAGGCCAAAGCTTATGGAGGACGTCCTCTAGCATATACACCCTTTGAGCACTTGCAAATTGACTATATTAGATACCCAACAAGTAATCATCTAGCCACTGCTTGCCTTCCTCCAAGGAAGGGAATGCTGCTACCTCCCAAGGCAGCCCCTTTTATTTTGGGATAGCTCTAATTGTTAGGAGGTTTTTCTTGCCATCAATTCTAAAGTGTCTTCTTTGCAAGGCTGACCCATTGTTCTTGGTTCAGTACTCTGGGGGAAAAAAAGAACAGATTTAATCTCTCCTCTAAATAACCTTTCTAATACTTAAAGATATCTATCATGTCTCCCTGAGTTCCTTTCTCTAGACGAAACATCTCCAGTTCTTTCAACCTATCCTGATATGACAAACTCAAAGCCCTTCACCGGCCTGGTTACCCTCCTCTGGAGATTTCACAACTCAGCAGTGCTCTTCTAAAACACTGATATCCAGAACTGAATGTAACATTCTTTTCTGACAAAAAGAAAAGTACAGTGGAACCATCTTCTCTCTATTCCTATAAAGATCTCACTTCCCTCTTAATGCAGCCCAAGATTTATTTAGTTTTCCTTGGCTTGCAATATTGCACAGCTGACTCACTGTCCACTAAAATTCCAGATCTTTTTCAAAACAACTGCTGTTAAATACACATGTTACAAAGATAATCAACCTCTTTGACCAATAATTCCATTGTTCCCCATATGCCCTGAAAATGCTTTTTTGAAAGACCCAAATGTAGGATCTATTCAAAGCTTTTCATAGAATTATGATATATCATTGCAAAAAAACTGGAGGCAACCTGAATGTCCAAGCATAAGGAAATGGCTAAATCAAGTGTGAAATTGTAATGTAATTGAGTATGCAATGCAATTAAGATCAATGAATGTGAGGAATGCAAAGAAATCTGGAAAGAACTTCATGAAAAAATGCAAAAAAAAATTCAGAAGAAGAATAAAGTATACATAGTGATCATATGAGTATAATTCAGTGAAAATAAATAATCTTAATGGGAACCTGAAAGGGACTGAAAGATTATTATGATGATTTATGTATTGAAATTAATTAATTTAAATTAAAATAATTATTAAGCAACTTGACCTGTTTGTATGACTATTTAATAGTGTTTTCAATTAAATTTTTATATTTTTTAAATATAATTAACTTTTTAACTGCCATATCATGCTGTTGATTTATAAAGAACTTGTTACCTACTAAAAACCTTCAGGTCTTTTTGAGACTACCATGTCTGGCACCTCTGTCATCTTGAACTTAAAAGATGATTTTTCACCTCAGTTAAAAGATTGTATCTTTATTAAATTCTATTTAATAAATTCAGCCCAATGTATTAGCATTTCATTTGGGATCTTGACATTATTATCTAGCTCATTAGTTACTTTCACAGGTTTGTGTCATCCAGACATTCAAAAACCATGCTTTTTGTTTTATTTACGTACATACTTATAAATAAGTTATGGAGTTGTATTGGTGGAGGTGGTTTCCTTCAAAGTTCCCTATACTGGGGTAGCTAAGTGGTACGGTGTATAGAGCACTGGCCCTGGATTGATGAAGACCTGAGTTCAAATCTGGCCTCAGACACTTAACACTTACTAGCTGTGTGACCTTGGGCAAGTCACTTAACTCCAACTGCCTCTCACACACAAAAAAGTTCCCTATACCAATAAAATTGCAGGTTCATACAATATCCCTATTATCCCTTATCTGGACTAATATTTTATTAGCATAGGAAATTCCTGATGCATAAATTTCCTCCACGTATACCACTCCAACAACTCATCTGTAACCCACAGACTTAGAAAAGTACCTGGGGTTAAATGACTTACCCCACAGTTACACTGCTTATTTGCATCTAGGGCAGGACTTAGTTCTTCCTAATTTTAGGTCCTTCCCTCTAAACACTAAACCAGCCTGCCTCTCAAGAGATAGATTTTTAAAATTATAATTAGCATTTTGTCTTGTTTTTCTGGATATAAGCAGAAAATTTTGCTATTCTTCAGGCTTGGCATCCCATAATTCTTCCAGGCAGGTGGCTTCCTATTTATGAGTGGCTTTAGTGAGGGGGGAGAAAATAAAGAGAAGGACGTTGGAAACAGGGCAAGCAGTAGACAGGCTAACTCCTGAGGACTGTGGTGTGGACATGCTGAATTTCTTGGACTTTCTCACTACCCCTCTGGGAAGGATTTCCCTCCAGAAAGAAGTCCAGAGTCCCACCCTAAGCTACAAGCTCTCAGTTCAGGTTTTATAATAAGCAATCAGACTCTTAAGCAATGTAACTCCAGTTCCAAAGCTTGGAGATTGCCCCCATCCCAAGGCAGGGCATCCCAATGAGCTTTGGAACTAGGGTTACACCTACATAATTAATGAATTAATTAATTGATTGATGTAGTAGTAGTAGTAGTAGTAGCAGTAGCAGTAGTTGTAGTAGTAGTATTGTATTTTAAGGTGTGTAAAGCACTTTAAAATATTATATTATTTTATCCTCACAATAACCTTGGCAAGTATGTGCTATTGTTCCTCACATTTTACAGATGGGGAATCTGAAACAGACAGAGGTTATTGAGCATCACATAGCTCTTAAGTGTCTGAGGCTGGATTTCAAGTCAGGTTTTTCCTCGCTTCCTTGTTTCTCAGCTCCTTCCTTCCTTCCAACCATCTATCCACCTTGCCATGTAGCTGCCAGCTTAGTAATTATGTGGGTTGTTTTTGTCTTATAGGTTCATGAATGGGATAGTTTGAAATTTCTGAAGAAACTCTTGACAAGATCCTCAGTGAATTCTTTCTTATTTCAGGAGAATAGGGAAGAAACTAAATAATAAATCTTCAAGAAGAAGGATTGAGGAATCTGGAATATATGTGTGCATATATACATGTGTATTACATATATACACATAAATTATATGTGTGTTACCTATACTTATGTGTATATACACATGTGTATGTGTGTGCACATGTATACCTATTTGTATATAGACATATATGTATGTCTATGCATGTGTGTGTGTGTGTGTACATATATATATGGAGAGAGAGAGAGAATGTCCTATTGGCAATTCTGGAGAATGACAATAATTTAAATATCTGGGAGCAGAAAAGCACATTAGGTCTGTTCAAGTGAAAGGTTCCCTAGAACTAGACAGACATGCACTTTCCCATCAACAAGGCTCGAGCAATATGGCTACTTGCAATTTCCATGTGGTAAAACCACATGATGCATCCTCAAGGCACATGTTCTAGAAACCTAGACCATCAAGACTTATACCCTGGCAAGATTTAACAAAGAAGGCCATTCAAGACTCTGGCAAAGAAGCCTCTCTGAATGAAGTACAGTTCTTATAAGGAAGCAAAGACTGGTTTATAAGCCAGAAAAAGCTTGAGGACAAAAGCAGTATTCAGGAATAATCCTCCCATGACAAGAATCTCAGAAAAACCAGGTCAACTATCACCTGACTTAGATCTCTCTGTAGTAAAAGGGTTAGGAAGTCTGCCAAAATAACCAACTTAAAGACCATTTTAACCAGAAAATCTTATGAATACATTGACTGTATGAAAACTGATTTGGAAATCAGAACAGGAAAACCACTAGAGCAATCACATGGGGATAAAAAGCATAAAGAATTCTCTAGGCATGTGATATGTATGTCTCTGATTAAAAAAAAAAACCTTCACATTCACCAGAGTCTACACTGGGGCAAAACCTTATAAATTTGACAAATTTGGCAAAAAGCTTTATTCGGAGAGCAAGTTTCAGTGTTCATCAGAGGATCCAAACAAGGGATAAACTCTCTATATGTTATAAATATTGGAGAGAATTCAAAGATTAAGGACACTTTTATAAACATCACAGAATCCACACAGAGGAGAAACCCTATAAATGTTATCAGTGTGATAAATGGTCTATTCAAAGAGCTCCCCTCAGTTTTCATTAAATAATTCATCCAGAAAAACCTTATCAGTCTGATTAATGTAAGAAACAATTCAAGCAGCTCTGCTGTTTTTATACACATCAGAGGATCCACATTGGAGTGAAGCTCCGTAAATATGATAAATGTGGCAAAGGATTTGTTCAAAGGGAAACTTCAATGTTCATCAGGGAATCAACACAGGAAAATCTCTATACATATGATCAATGTGGGAAAGGATTCATAGATCAGGCAAATTTTTATAGACATCATATACTCCATGTGGGGAGAAAACCCTATAAATGCAATCAGTGTGACAAAGGAATCATTCAAAAAATATTCTCAGCATTCATCATAGAGTGCACACAGTACAGAAGCTTTTAAATATGATCAGTGTAGGAGAGGATGCAGGCAGCTCTCATTTAATAAATATCAGAAAAGATACATGAGAAAAACCATTAAACATAATGTCTAGGACAGGGTTTTCCAGGAGGTGCTAGACCTCAATGTGGAGCAGATGGGTGGTGCAGTGGAGAGAGCTACTGGCCTAGACTCAGAAAGGTGTTAGTTCAAATCTGGCCTCAGACACTTGACATTTACTAGTTGTGTGACCCTGGGCAAATCACTTAACCCTGATTGCCTCAAAACATCCGGGGCCATCTTCAGTTATTCTGATGGAGGAGACAGTGAGGCTGGTGACTTCACACAGCCCTTCCTCACTTTAAATCCAATTCATTGCAACTCATGAAATCTGTTATGGTCCTCTTTGAGAAAAAAGGACAAACAACAACAAGACCTGAATGTTCATCTGAAAACTCACACTAGAAAAACTCAAGATACAAAAGAAATGCAGAAAAAGCTGTACTCTGAGTTTGGAAATCTGCAGTGGCTGAAGAATGAACACATGCGAGAAGCTAGTTAAGTGCTGCATTTGTGGGGAGAGTTTTAATCAGAGTCCATAACTTTAATCCTCATCAAAAAGGACATCCAGCAATGAAATGCTGTGAAACATAAGCAGTATCCATGTTAACCATTACCACTCAATTATAAATTTCCTCTTGAATAGCAAATTCTCTTGTTGGGTGTTTGTCTGATCTCAAAGGACTGAACTTTCAGTACTGAATCCCTCCAATCACAAACCCTGGACTGGATGCCAGCTTCAAGTTAAGTAGAATGTTTATTTCCCCTAATTTCTCTAATCCTTGAAAATTGTAAATATTCCAGATAATTGACCAATTCCTTTCCCTCTAAACTACCTTCATTCCATTTTGGAACTTATACAACATGTCTCCAAAGTCTCAGTTCAGGTTTTTTTTCTTTTTTCTTTCTTTTTTTTTTTTGTGAGGCAATTGGGGTTTAGTGATTTGCCCAGGTTCACACAACTAGTTAAGTGTCAAGTGTCTGAGGCCAAATTTGAACTCAGGTCCTCCTGACTCCAGGGCTGGTGCTCTGTCCACTGCAACACCTAGCTGCCCCTCAGTTTAGTATTAAGCTAGTCAAGCTTAAACTAATTAAGCTTAAGACTGGCTAAGACTTTGGGGGACATATTATTGTACTGGAGTGTTTATATTTAGGTTTGAAAAGCACTTTTTATATGTTAACTCATTTGATCCTCACTACTACCTAGAAGGTAGGTGCTATTATCCCCATTCCACATAGGAGAAAACAGTCTGAGAGAGGTTGACTTGACCAGAGTCACACAGTCACACATCTAGTATCTAAGGCACGATTCAAACCATGTATTCTTGACTCCAGGCCCAGTATTCTATCCTTTACTACCTTAGCTGCTTCACCTATTTTAACCATACTGGTATAGGAACCCCCCAGAAGGATTACAATCCTGTAGGACACTGCTGTGAAAATTCTGAGAGTCCTCTGAATTCCTCATACCACCACCCTCGTGCTAACATACACATTCATCACACTCTGTTTGAACATTAATTTATCTGGGCACACATTCTCTAGAATTCAATCTTTTTGCCAATTGGCTACAAAATTGAAAATTGCCCTGGATTTAATAAATACATAGGAAATATCCAATAGATGAATTATCTGAGTAGGTCTTTAGCAGAGTGGTCATTGTGGAAGGAATTTGAGTTTTTGTGTCTCCTTCTGACTCATATTTCTCTTTCAATAATAAGAGACTATGTCACACCCTGAATTTCAAGTACATCCTAAAAGATGCTTTAAAAAATATTCCTTTCCCCCAAATAATTCACTCAGAATTATTTTCCCCATGAATTATTTTTTATAAATCCAGGCATCTTTGGGTACAGGGAGAGGATAACCATAGCCTTTTCTGCTCCATGGCTAAAGGAAGAGTCATTAATTATGTGGAACATATCATTCAGAATTGTTAAAAATGATGACTCTTAAGGAGCAGCTAGGTGGCACAATGGATAAAGCACTGGCCCTGGATTCAGGAGGACCTGAGTTCAAATCCAGCTTCAGACATTTGACATTTACTAGCTTGACACTTAACCCTCATTGCCCCGCAAAAAAAAAAAAAAAAAAATGACTCTCCTCTGCTCCTTCCCAGCCCATATCTGAGCTCCTGACCTTCCCTACTTTATTACATTCCCTACATTTCTCACATTCAAGCAGCCCGGCTGAATATCTTGTGGGTATTGTTGGGCTTTGGGACTAATAAGGTAAGGTGTTTATATATATATACACATACATACATATATACACATACATATGTGTGTTGTATATATATGTACACATATATACATAATATATATTTTATTTACTGTATATATGTATACATGTATATGTGTGTATATATATGTATATATATATGTATGTATGTATGTATACATAGTAAGTTCTTTATATACAGGTTGATGATATGGTCAAAAAACAAAAAGTAGACATGAGGTAGAGATAAAAGAATATCCAGTTTCATTTAAGTTTTCTACTGGTTCTTTTCCCTATTTCTAGTTCCCATTGCCTATCAAGGCTAATGTAGAAAAGTATTTGTGAAGGCCCAGTTTAAGTAGTAAGCATAATTAGGTAAGTCATTAAAGTGAGTATGTTAGGCTGAAGGATGAGCCACCCCCTCAAAAAAAAGGGACAAGAAGGGCTGGGAGACATATACAACATACCTACCCTTTAATTGGTACAAAAGCCAAGAGTTGAGAGAAATTCATTCCTAAGAAGCAGAAATGTAAGCTAAAATGAAAAACTAAGACACATATATGTGACATCATACAGGGAATTGAAGGGAGTTTGGGGTCTTTCAATCTTATTCATAAAGCAATAATACGTTTTATGTATATTATTAGTCCATGATTTAATGGCACATATTCTTTACCTTGGAGATCCAATAATTTATTCAGAAAGACATAGGTAAGTTTCTTTTCTTTTGAGTGAGCCATAGCTGCCAATGCCTTAAATAACAGCAATTAAAAAACAAAACAAAAACAAGAGACAGGGTCAGCAGCTTTGATCAGAGTCCACAGCATTAAATGGGCTATGACAGTGACTACACCACTATTTGTCTCTGTCTGTCACCATAATTATACATTGGGAGTATAATCCTAGCAGTGAAAATAATGACTCTATAGATCCAAGGGAATTTGTGTAAGCATTCTCTCAATCAATTAAGAGTCTATTTCTGTATAAACAATGGTATACAAAATGTCTTAGTCTTAAAAATCCAGATTCTCCTAAGATAGAATCCTCAGGAGAAAAATCACTACCCAATACATTAGAAAAAACAATTTATTTTAATAAAAGAAAGAGAGATTTAGAAGTATAAGAAAAAAGAAAATTGCAGGATTTTTAAAATTGTTGGATTATGGAGCTACTGTTAGGTCTAAATTCCTCATCCCTTTGTTTCTGCTGCTTTGAATTCTTATGATGAGAATGTTTTATAAACATCCTTTTGTCCTACAAAGTCTCTTTATATTTCACTTCCAAACTAGAAAATATTTAGTGCCTCCTATGCCAATAAAAAGTAGTGTGATCTATTGCTTGATTGGTCTTAACTTCAAGGTTCAAGTCCTGCTTTTATACAAACTAGGTCTAAGATAAATCACTCAACCTTTAAGTGTTCCTGGGAATACTGCTCTATATAAGTATAGGAAGTTTACTTACTGATAGCTCTCTATACCAGTGAAATTACAGGTTTGGAAAGGTTAGATAGACAGATAGATGGATGGATAGACAGATAAATAATCTAATAATTGAACAAATTCTAAATAGGTTAGTTATTCAAAACACCATGGCAGATCAATTAGGTGTTTTGTTTTTCATACACCAGAAGAACTTCATGAGGAAGTTGGAAAGGAGGTTACTCATGGCTCAATAGATTATACTTTGCCAAATTTTGATCTAATAATTACGAATTGGCTGCATAGTTTTGCTGAGCCTATTGTTTTGGGTCATTTTTAGTCATGTTTGACTCTTTGTTGACCCCATTTGGGATTTTCTTGGTGAAGATAATGAGTCGTTTTCCATTTCCTTCTCCAGATCACTTTACAGTTGAGAAAACTAAGGAAAACAGGGTCAAATGCCCTGCCCAGGGTCACACAGCTCGTATGTGTCTGAGACCAGATTTGAACTCAGGAGTGAGTCTTCCTGACCCCAGACCCAGCACTCTAGCCACTAGCTGTCCTTTGCTGAGCCTAGTTTATTTTAACCCTAGTATAATCCCAGAAAAGTTTTGATTCTCAAATTTTCAATGCAATATCTCATTACATTGTTCAAGGGCCAAGAGTCATGCCTCTTGCCAAAAAGGTAAAGGCTGATAATTTAATAGGAAGAAAATAGGAGTGATTATTAAAATAATCTCACTACCATTTTTATGCTGTTGATTATGTGTTTACCTGGGATAGATTGAATAATAAGATTTCCTCCTCAGAATCCTAATTGTGACTTCAGTGTTGTTTTCTCATGAGCACTTTAGTAAGCAGGGTTGACAATCTCCCCTTGATGGTGGGTTACTGATTCAGAAGCATCCCCACCATATCAATAATAATTTGTAGCACCAATATGTTCTTCTAATTCAGTAAGACTACTTATCATATGTGGTGTTTTTAAGAATGAAATTCTGAAGACACAAAGAAAAACACACAAAAAAATTATTCTGATGAGTAGGAAAGGGAAATATGCTGACACACAAACAACTCACAAATGTTTCAAAAGACACACAAAAGATATGCACCGAGTGAGAAAGTAAATGGGGAATAAATATAAAAGTATGGTGAAATGAGCAAGAAAAACTTAAGATAACAAAAAGATGCAGGGGGTTAGATTTTGTTTTGCTCTTTTGTGAAAAAAACAGTAATAGGACCAAAGAATAGATAAGATTTCTATTTAAGATGGATATGAAGATTATTACTGATACCAAAGAGAAGGCAGAGTTTCTCAACTCATTTTCTGTCCACTTTCTTTGCCAAGGAAAATGATCTTTGAATAAGAGAGGACGGGGGAAAAAGCTATCAAGGAGTTGATATCCAAGATAAAGGAGATAATAAGGTGAACTCCATCCAAAGGTACTGAAATGGTTCATAGATTTGATTACTGAGATATTTTCACTGTCTTTGAAAGACTGTGGACTCAAAATGGGCAAATAAACTAATTTTCAAAAAAAAGGAAAGGAATAGAGTTTGCAAAGTATAAGCCAGCGATCTTGACTTTGATTTCTGGCAAAATTCAATAACATATTATCAAAGTAATGGTTAGTAAGCATGAAGAAAGGAAAGCAACAATCTCAAAGAGCCAGCACTCCCTCTCTAATACTTTCTTACCTCCTACTCAATTCCTTTGTAATTGGTTTTCCATCCCACTGCTCACCAAAGCTGCTCTCTCTAAGGTCACCAATGGTGTTCTTGTCATTAATAAAACTACTGGCTTTTTCTTGGCCCTCATCTCCATCTCTTTTCATCATATGATGTACTGACCATACTCTCCTTCCATTCTTTTGTCTTTGCATGATTGTCACATGATTCTCTCCTGATTCTCCTCCTATTTGTCTGATTTATATCTTAAATTTCCTCTCAGAAAACTTAATCTATGCCCTTCTCCCTATGTGAGAGATTTTTTCCCCGGGCTTTATCCTGAGATACTTTCTTTCTACATGCTCTATCTCTTTGAAAGTGTATCAGGTCTCATGAATTAGACTGCTCTTATACAGATGACTCTGAAAATCTATACATCCAGCCCTCATCTCTCATTTAAACTCCAACCTCGAATCTCTCTCTGCTAAACATTTCTACTAGAATTTCCCATAGACATCTCAGATTCAATATGTCTAAAACTGAATTATCTCTCTCTCTCCCTAAACCTACTCCTCCTTAGAGCTTCTTTTATTTCTTTAGTTATCATTCTTCCAGGCACCCAACATAGGAATGATCATTAGCTTACCTTAACTCCATCCCCATATCAAATGAGTTGCCAAGTTTCATCAATGCAATACAGCCTCTCTCATATCTGTCCCTTTCTCTCCATTCACACAGCCTCCACCATCATTATCTTTCACCTGGACTACTGAAATATTTCCAAACTGGTATCCAACCAGCATCTAGCCTCTTCTATCTCTAATCCATGTTCCCATAGATCACAAATTGATATTTCCAAAATACAGGCCTGACTAGTTTCCTATTCTACCTAAAAAGCTTCAATGACCCCCCCTACCGCCACTATTGTCTCTAGAATAATTAAATAATAATATAATAATATAATACTAATAATAATAATAAACTAGCAATATATCGGTTTGTTAACACGAATAGGCCTTCTTACTTGTTCCATTTGAACAATTTCTCTAGGTTGGCCCTTTAAACTCTTCACAATATGGTTTTCTGTGCTTATTGCATATTTCACATATTTGGACATTGGTCCTAGCCAAAATTGGCCTAAATAATCCCCATAATAACATTGCCTCTTCCGTCTTTGCATCGGGTTGTCCCTCATGGCTGGAATGTTCTTCTCCTTTTTAAAACTTTTTTCCAACATTTGAAATCCCTAATATCATTTATTGATGTTCAAGCAATTGATCCAAGACTTAGGAATACAAAGAAAAAGTACACACAACCTTTGCTTTCAAGGACTTCCCATTCTACATAAGGGATACAACATATATACAAATGGACATGTAGAAGAAATATTCAGAGTAGATACAAGATAACCCTAGAGGAGAAGCAACTAGCATAAAAATAAGTAATGCCACAGGAGAAAATGTTGAAAATTAAAGGGAAAATAGATTAATTGGAAAACAAAGACTACTGAATTAATCAGACTAAAAATTTTTTTGAAGACTAACAATTTAGTTTTTAAATACTAGCTACTTTGCTCGAAAACAATGAAAATGATGTTATCAAAAATCATGAAAAAGGTGTTTTTTAAAGACAATTATAAAGAATGATCAGAATCTACAGGAACACAATTATATGCCACTGAAACCAAGAAGTTAACAGGAATGGAGGCTTTATCATATATGTATGTATATGAATATAGATATAAATATAGAGAAATAGATACATGCATATGTAATGTTCAGACTAACAACATAAAATAAAAGACTTAATCTAGTTTCAGATAAATTAGGTATAAAGGAACTATTAAAAATAAATAGGGAGCAGCTAGGTGGCACAGTGGATAAAACACTGGCCCTGTATTCAGGAGTACCTGAGTTCAAATCCGGCCTCAGACACTTGACACTTACTAGCGGTGTGACCCTGAGCAAGTCACTTAACCCCCATTGCCCTGCAAAATAAATAAATAAATAAATAGCTAACTACTAAAGAAGAAAAAAAATCAAATTTATAACTTAAAACTTTACAAGTTAAAAAATTAAGATTTACAAGTTAATTATATCAAACATTATTTAAATTCTATCAAAAAATAAGAAACCATGAATACCTATACCAGACAAATTATTCCCCAAAATTGAAAAAGAAAACATTCCACTAAATTCCTTTTGTGACACAAATGTAGTTTTAATGCCTAAATCCAGAGTGGAAAGATAAATGTCATTGATGAATATCAATTCAAAAGTTTTAAATAAAATCCTAGCAAAAAGATCATAGACTATTCCCCTCAAAAATTCATTGGGACCAAGTCAGATTCATACTAGGGACACAAGGAGTTCAACATTAAGAAAGCTATATAATTAATCACATTATAACCCCCTAAAACTACATGAATCAATGTAGAAAAAACCTTTGGAAAAGTACAGCATTTATGCTAAAAGCCCTACAAAGTATAGTAAAAGACCATTCTAACATGATAAAAAGATGTATCTAAAATAAAAGTCTAGCATTATCTATAGTGCTCCTAGAAGCACTAGGAGTATGTAAGTAAATCAAGGATATTTCCTTTCCCAGAGCTGTTTGATGAAGTTCTATCAACACTAACCATAGCACTATGACAAGAAAAAGAAATTAAAGGCACAAACATAAGCAAAAAAAAGAAACAAAACTATTCTCATTTTCTGATGACATAAAGGCTTACTTAGAATACCCTAGAGAAATAGAAAAGAAATTAATGGAAATAAGTGTCAGCAAAATAACAAGATATTTATTTAAAATATATACACAAAAATAAAAATATATATATACAAACAATAAAATCCCAAAAAGCAATCATAGAAACTGTCATTCAAAATAATTACAAAATGAATGATACCTTAAAGTCAATCTACAAAAGCTTGTCCAAAACATAGAGATAAATTTCAATACATAAACTTACAAAACACTCTGAAAAATAAAGACTGGCAAATAATTGAAGGGATATTTAATTCTTATGGATGAATAACACTAATATAATAAAAATGACAGTAACTGAATTAATTTACAGATTTAGAGCACTACACTAATCAAGTTATCAAGGAAAAATGTTACAGTGCTAGATAAAATAATAAAAAAGTTCATTTGAAGGAACAAAAGATCTATAATCTCAAGGAAAATAATGAAAAAAGTAAGAATGAAGGGGAAAATACACTTCTAGGCATCAAATTAAACTATAAATTACTAATCATCAAAATTATTTGTCACTAGTAAAAATAGAAAGTAGATCAGAAGAACAAACGATGAAGAATAAAAAATAATTTAACTCAGTAACTCAGTATTCAGTAAATCTAAGAAGATAAATTACTTGAGGGAAAACTCATGTTTGACAAGAACTGCTGGAAAAAAATTGAAAAGCACACTGACATAAATTACGTTTAAAGAAAAATCTTTTACTATATGCCATTGAAGCTCAAAATGAATATGCTACCTGAATATTAAAGGTCACACCATTTTAAAAAAAGGCAAAGAAACGGATTAGGTACCATTCCTAGCTATGTCTAAGGGAAATATTCATCAATGTCATTCAACCTTGTATTTGCACTAAGCTACTCTGCCTAGTTTCAACTCCAAGGAACAAGATACCCCTTCCAGAATAAATACATCACTTCTAATCTCACCACCCTGCTGTTAATTCAAGCCTTAATTGAAACTATTTCCCTCAGCTTCCTCTCCCCTCTAATTGGAGGGCTACAAGGTAGACTATCAAACTCCTCCTAATGTCTTCCTTTATGAAGGGCACAAACTGGACGCTCAGCTCACTCCACTTTTTATCTGCTGGTCTGCCTGTTCAACTCCAGGGAACAAAATCCAGCCCCCACACACATTCCACATTGCAGGTACCCCCTGCTGTCCCATTCTCCTCCTCCCCACTTTCCTCCCTCCTTTGGATGTTGTCTTCCCCTTTAGACTGTAAGCTCCTTGAGGGCAGGGACTGTCTTTCTTTTTATTAGCTGTGTCCACAGATCTTGGCACAGTGCCTGGCATAGGGTATGTGCTTAATAAATGTTTATTGGATTGGATTGGAAATTCTCAAATAAAGTATAGAGACAATCACAAAAGATAAAATAGATAATTTTGATTACACAAAGTAGAAAAGCTTTTTCACAAATAAAATCATTGTAACTAGGATAAGAAGTACAATTATCACTTAGAGAGAAAAAACTGTATCAAATATCTCTAATAAGGGCCTGATATCTATATCTATATCTATATCTATATCTATATCTATATCTATATCTATATCTATATCTATATCTATATCTATATCTATATCTATATCTATATCTATATCTATATATGTGTGTGTGTGTGTATACATACATACATATATATAGGGAACTAATCCAAATATATAAGCCAAAGAGTCACTCCCCAGAGGTTGCATTTAAACAATATCAACAAATGCTTCTCATAAGAATTTCAAACTGTTAGCCATATAGATGATTGTTCCAAATCACTAATAATAAGAGAAATACACAACATTATTCTGATGTTTCACGTTACACCCAAGATATTGATAAAGATAACAAAAGTAGGAATAGTCAAAATTGTAAGGGTTATGGAAAGATTAGCCTACCAATATTCCTCTATCTCTTTTAGTAGTAAAACCTTTCCAAGTTCTAATGAATTTTTCATATAATCAGGTGCCTATGATACATTTATTTTCTCTGTGTCACATCAGCAGCAGACTAGCCACAGAGAACATAATGATCTTTCATACAGACTACTCCATCTACTAACATTTTCCATATTTGTTAGAATACGCCACCTATCACTTTACTGATATGCCAGGGTATAATCCTGTGTGGAAGGAGAAGTAATAACTAATCATACTGGAAAGATAGGTTAGGGCTAGGCTCTGAAAGCTTTAAAAGCTAAACAGAAGATTATAATTTACCCTAAAAGCAATAGAAAGTCATTAGGGGGAATCACATAGTCATTTGAATACTATCATATTGCTGATGAGTGAATAATTACCATGTGTGCTTATTATGAACAAAAAATGTTATTTAGAATAAATTGTTAGGGGGCAGCTAAGTGGTGAAGTGGATAAAGTGCCGGCCCTAGATTCAGGAGGACCTGAGTTCAAATCCAGCCTCAGACACTTAAAACTTACTAGCTGTGTGACCCCGGGCAAGTCAAGTAACCCTCATTGCCCTGCAAAAAAAAAAAAAAAATGTTGTATAGTTGTGTCCAAGTCTTTATAAGCCTGTGGACCATAGCATGGCAATACTGTCCATGAGGTTTTCTTGGCAAGGATACTGGAATGGTTCACCATTTCCTTCTCTGGTGTAATGATGAAAATAGAAGTTAAATGACTTGCCCAAGGTCTGAGGCCAAATTTGTACTCGGGTCTTCCTCACTCCAGACCCAGAACTCTATCCAGCTGCCTCATTTAGAATAAATACTGGAAGGAAGTAAGGAAGGAAAAAAATATGGAGGGTCCCCCACACCCTTTAAAAATGTGGGCATTGCTATATAAATTTTAGAAATCACTAGTTTAGGCTGTTTTGCTTAATTGTTTTTCTTTCCTGAAATAGGGGTCAATTTGGAGAGTCTAGAAATTAATATGACATATTTGATAAGTTAAAAAATAAGGATGGAGCCTGGATTACACTGTGAACTAACTTCCCTTCCTTAACTGACTAAACCTGACCAGCTATTTCATCTCCAAGTCACAGAAAGCAGATGTTTACAGCTGGTACAATTTACTTTCCATCATGTGAACCAGTGATGTCAATCTCAAATAGAAATGGGCTGCATATGGTAGTGTTGTGCCTAGGTCAGCAGGGGGTGTGTTTGATACCTCTAAGGTAGACTGTACAAACACTACACATGGTTCTCCTTTGTATTTGAACTCAGTGGTGCTGAAGAGAACAATATTAATTACCAAGGTGGACAGGGCTATGGCTTCCTTTGTCCAGAATGTCATTCTTCTCTTAATGTAGCCTAAAACCACATTAATTCTTGTGGCTCTTGCCTCCTATTGAGCTTGCATCTGAAATTCAACGGACTTTAAACTTGGGGTCAAAGATGACGATTTATGAGCAGCATATCGTCTGGATTTGGGGTTCTCTACAAAGCACATTGTACAATTTGGGTCCACTCCTTCTATAATTAAACTGATATTTGAGCCAACGTACAAGCCAAAGTCTCCCCTGGTCTCTGAAAATAACAAGGTCTATTTAGCTGATCTGGTACTGAGTGTCATTTTGAAATGCAAATCAAATCCCTTTCAGGTGGAAAAAAAGAACTGCTTTTTCAGGGGAGCCCTTTGTTGTTGAGACTGGACAGTCCCATACCCTTATTTAATTTCACTGCAGCTAACCAGGCCATGGTTATTCTTCTCCACACTTCACCTTTAAGTGGTTTCAATTATAGCTGTCAGAACTGGGCTAGAACATTCCTTTCTATCCCTGGAAATCTACTGAACCTCCTCCTACTACCACACATCAGTGATCTCTTGACAGAAGTAGCAGAATTTCCAATGGGGAAAAATTACTTGGTGACACAGAGAAAAACCAGTCAAAACTCACCACAAAACAGTCCTTAAAATTCATAGTAAACAATAGGAGGGTGCAAAATAAAAACCTAATATACTTAGTATATCATCACATATCCCTGGCCATCATTTCATTGACTGTTTTCCTAAAGCCATACAAATAAAGAAATAAACTATGCAGGTAAAACACACACACACACACAAATGCACATGTTAATTGCACAGAGAACTAAAATATTAGAATTACTTCTCAGTGAAATCCATGGTCATTCAAAGAGATTATCCACAAGGAAAAATAAAGTGGATAAAAAAATAAATGTTGCCCAGATTAAAATATGCAGTTAGATGAGCAACCCATTCACGGAGCACATCTGTACATGTACCCTGGACAGATACTGAAGATAAACAATGAACTGGGTCCAAAATGGAATAGGAAAAGGCTGTGTCACATTTGGGAAACCGTGTAGCACATTTGATGACCCCAAACAGCTCCTTACTGCTAAAGTCCATTGCTTTCATTCCAATATTTTTCCAGTGGTCCAAATCATGAACTGCCATCATCACAAAATCAAAATCATACGGAGCCAAAGTGAAATAGAAAAATATTTTTAGGTGTAAATGACCACATCATGCTAATTATGATTCCCAAGAACCCTGTGAATAGCAGCCTCCCCACTCTCCCAATTCAGACCACTTGCCCTGCTTTCAACATGCCTCTCAATAATTTGAAAGAAAGTAGCTTCTATGGAAAAGGACCCCACCATCACCAATGACAACCAGTGACCAAATGCTGTGGGTGAGCAGGGAAGCCCAAGAGCCTCAAGAATAGCTGCATTGATTTTTTTTATTTTAATAAATATTTTTATTTAAAGTTTTGAGTTCCAAATTCTATTCCTCCTTCCCTCTCTCCCATCCCATCCCCTGAAGTGGTAAGTAATCAAATATAGGTTATACTTATGAAATTATGTAAAACATCACCATAATAGTCATTTCATATAAGAAAACTTGAATTTTAAAAAATGAAAGAAATAGAGTGAAAAAGAGCATGCTTCAGGCTGTGTTCAATCAATATCAGTTCTTTCTTTAGAGGCAGATACTATGCTTCATCACTGGTCCTTTGAGATTGTCTTGGATCACTGTATTACTGAGAATAGCTAAGTCATTTACAGGTCTTCATAAAACAATATTGCTGTCACTGTGCACAACATTCTCCTGGTTCTGCTTGCTTCACTATACATCAGTTCATATAAGTCTTTCTAGGCCTTTCTGAAATTATCCTGCTTGTCATTTCTTAAAGCATAATAATGTTCCATTACAATCATATACAATAGCTTATTTAGCCATTCCCTAAATGATGGGCATTCTTTGATTTCTAATTATTAGCCACCATAAAAAGAGTTGCTATAAATATTTTTGTACAAATAGATCTTTTTTTTTCTTTGGGTGATGTCTTTGGGATATAAACCTAGCAGTGTATTGTTCGCTCAGAGCATGATGCTAAAGTTCTATAGTCTTTAGATTCCAAATTGCTCTCCACAATGGTTGGATTCTTTCACAACTCCACCAACAGCAGATGTGTCCCAGTTTTCCCACATCCCCTCCAACATCCAACATTTTCCTTTTTTGTTATATTTGCCACTCTGATAGGTGTAAGGTGGTGCCTCAGAGTTGTTTAGTTGGCATTTCTCTAATAGTGATTTAGAGCATTTTTTCACATGACTATAACTAGCTTTTATTTCTTAGTCTGAAAATTGCCTGTTCATATCCTTTGACCATTTATCAATTGGGGAATGACTGCATTTTTTATAAATTTGACTCAGTTCTCTATATATTTGGAGAATGAGGACTTTATCACGTGATACTTGTTGCAAGAATTGTGCTTTCCTTATAATTTTGGTTATAGTGTTTTTGTTTGAGCGGGCCCCTGATTTAGTACCAAGTTCATTAGCCTTGCTTCCAGCCTGGCCCAGCAGTTGTTGTCCAAGGGAACAATGACCTCTTGTGGAAAATGTGACCTTGAATCTACCTCTACAAGCAGTACAGCCCCTACCTCTCAGCAGCCATAACTACTGAAGACTTGGAAAAGGACTCCGTGTCTAAATCGTTGGCTCTGTCAAATGGTTCAACATTAAAAACTTTTTCTTTCTTTTTTTTGAATAGAATTTTATTTTCCAAAATATATGTAAAAAACAAAAATTTTACCATCAATTTTTTTTAAATCTTTGTGTTCCAACTTCTTCTTCCCCCTCCCATTCTTACCCCCCACCCACAAGAACTCAAGCAATTCAAAATACAGTTATACATGAGTATGTCATGGAAAAATTCCCATATTAGCTAGTTTGTGAGGGGAAACATTAAAACCTGATGAAATGACCCTAAAAAGATGCCTTATTATGTGCCTTGTCACTTGCTCCCTAAGAGCCATTGGGCCTTTCCATCTGAATCACAGTTAAAAATCTCTAGTTGTGTATCATCTATTTGAATGTGAACCAGTTGAAGGCAGGGATGGGGTCACTTTTCTTTTTGTATCCTCAATGCTTTGTCTACAGTAAGTGCTTAAGAAGTGCACTTTCATTCACTGAACACAAAAAGTGACATAAAAACCCTGACTGAGGACATTTGTGACAATAAAGAAAGTGGGCCTAGAAGGTGATTAGAGATGGATGAATAATAGCCCACATACTGCCCTGGTATCCCCTAAATATTAAAAGAACCAGAGTGCCCACAAGTCTATGAAAGATTCACAAACAAGTTTAGAGTAAGAGGAGAGATTAAGGTTACTTGCTAAACGCTGCCAGATAGCAAATGTGAGAGATGGGTTATGAATCCCTTGAGTTCAGATTCCATCATCTTTTCCTTCTTCTATACTGCCCCCATACTGATGGATATGTAATTTCATCAATGTGAGGATTCCCTCCAAGTTGGCTGATTGTACTCCAACTGTGTGACTCAGTTGCACATCCCATCCTGTGTGTCTTTTCTCCATGTCCTCCCATAAATACTCAAGGTGGGACCACTCAACCTGCTGAGGACCTTCCTCTCAAAATGTTGCTATTATGTGGTTATGGATAGTTAGCCTCCAGCGAACTAAGGTTCACTCAGTATTCTGACTGTCAAGGAGCCCCTCTACAGGATGTTATTAAAGCATCCTTGCCCAGGAGCACTCTCTAGTTGATAAGTGGTAAAAGGATGCAACATTGTGTGGATACCAGTGAAGTCTGAAGACATTCCATTGGGCTGACTATACAACCAACTCACCTTGTTTTCCAGTCATATGTCTTTTGTGACATATTTTATGCCATTGATATTACATAGCTCCTCACTAATCATGTTCCATAGCCTGTACAAGTCTCCAGTATAGTTCGCTATTGTTCATTGGATGACCCCCCTCCCTCACCTTTAATTCTCCAGGTCTATGTGTCTTCATTTATGTTTTTGTACCACTTCTTGCATCATTCATAACATGCTAGTCTGCTTGTGCTTACCATGTATCTTTCCATTGCCCTTTGGGTTATGTGTGGTTTTAATTCTTCTCAGAGCATGGTGTTCCATGATTTTCAGCCATATAATATCACTGGAAGAATAATTAATATTAAAAATATGGCCTTTTTAGGTTTCCAGCAGTCTGAGGGTCATTGAAAGTTCTATGCCATTTTCTGAATATGATCTAGTTCATTCTTTTCCTTGTACTTAATTCTGGGCACACCATTAGGATGAAATGTCTGCATTTTAAATTTAACAAACAAAAAAATGTCTACATGAGAGTGTAAGAGTGATCCCATTACTTGAGAGAAGGGGCGAGCGAAGAATCTATATTATAAAGGTGGGCTATCTACCTTGATCATAATAGTACTTTCCTTGGATCTCTGCCAAGGAACTGAAAGTCTAAATTTCTACCCCATTTGATATGAACCCAGTGAGAAAAGGGATTGTTCCTCAGCTAAACTCTGAATTTTTCTTAACTTTGTATCTCCCTCAGTAGAAACACAGTGTACATAATTAGGTCTTCAATAAATGTTTGTTGAGTTTTTAATAGAATTCATGAACAAGCATAATGTGTATCATATCAATTAATCCAAAATATAGTATCATACATTTTAACTTTTTGGTTTTCAAGTATAAAAGAAAACTTTTAACAAGTATAAGAAAAAAACACAAATTTACCTACAACATAGATCTGATAGGCTGCTTCCCTGTACAGTTGGTAGAATCAGTCTCACAAAAATTCATACTCCTAGAATCAATAAAGCAACATTTATTAAGTGCCCACTAAGTGGCAAGCACTTTTTTATACATTGGACATTTTTTTTAATCAGTGGCTTCCCTCAAGCAGCTTACATTCTATCAGAGAAGATAAAATATAAACAGATGGGTAGCAACCCATTGGGAATGCATTGTGTTAAAGATAATGGATTTAGCAGATACTCAGGGACCCACCAGGAGAATAAAACTGATTGAATTGACTGGATTAATGGCTGACTTCTCCTTAACTAGATTCTAAGCACATCTGGCTGGTACCTGAGAGTACTTAAGAAAACATGGTTCACAGAATCTAATGGCTTTGAACTTTGACCACCTTCTGGCCCAGTCAACCAATCATCTTGAGGGGTCTCCCATTTCTGAGAGGGGACAGGAAGGAGGAAGCTGAGCCTGCACAGGGAGCTCACTCTCTTTAGCTTCAAGAAATCATGGTGGTGGCAGAGGACTTCAAGAGTGGAAGCTAGGGATCGTCAGGTTGTAGGAATTCTGTTCTCAATATTTCTCTCTTTTACTACTGTAATGATTGGAATGACGCCACCTACTGGAGACTTGCTGTGGAGAGCTCCACCATGAGGAAAATGCCTCAGAGGCATTGTGGCTTTTCCTTGGCGTCAGGAAATGACGCTTGCTCATGGGTGCTGTCTATCAAGTCTACCAGCCAATCAACTGGAGGAGCCTCCTATGGTCTGGGAGGAGACAGGAAGGAGGAAAGGGAGCCTGCGCAGAGAGCGCGGGCCTTTTGGCTTCCGGACTTGATGGTGGTGGCGGCAGAGGACTTCACAGGAGATTTGAGGAAAGATAGGAATGCCAGACTGTTAGAATTCTGTTCTCAATCTTTTTCTTTCTATTTTCCAATAAACCCTTAAAAAACCTAAACTCGTTTTATCAGTGATTTTTAGTCAGTTTCCCCCAAACTGGGGGAACACATTAGAATCCACATTTAGAATTTTAAATTACACACTACCTTTCAATAAACCATTAAAAAACCTAAAGTCGGTTATCAGTGATTTTAGTCAGTTTCCCAAAAAACTGGGGGGACAGATTAGAACCCACATTTAGAATTTTAAATTACACAGCATGAAGAACTGCTTTTAGTGACCTAGGTCAGCTGAGGACAGCAGCAACAGTGGCAGCTGCACAGGCAGACCAGAAGGGAAAGAGTCACCTACAAAGAGAGATGCCACAAGAGAGGAAAGAGTCCACATCATGCTGATGGGACTGTGCACAGGGGAAGTAAAATGTGACAGAGCTAAGGATCAGCTCAATTACAAATGTCCAAATGTTAGTTGTTCACTAACTTCTCCTACTGACTGTCAATATTCTCTGATTCTATAGTGCCCAGCAATTCCCTTCCTGTGTGAAAATAAAATCGTGTTCTGTAACTTATTGATATAGATACTCTGGGTGCCTTTTTACTCCCTTCTTCCCTCTGCCTCTCCCCTTTCTGGATCAGGCTCCTTAATCTATAACTGAAAATAGAAGTTTTCCTCAGGAATCTGAGATTGGAGCAAAATGAAGTACTAGGAGCTTAGTTCCCCTGTTGAGGAGACAGGCAAGCCTGGGATGAGCTATAAGAAAAAAAAGATAGGCCTTGTCTGATATTGCCAGCCCCTGTGGCTTCAGTGCAGTCGTGCCTGACTAACCCAAGTATTAGATGAGTATATCCAAAAATATAAATATGGAACCTCTGCTTGTGATGTCATTGGCATGGGGAACTCCCTCTATCAATGAAGGTCAACACTTTCTCTTTAACTTATAGAGAGCTGTCTAAAACACTGAGGGGTAAGTGATTTGCCCAGGATCACACAGAAATGATTGATCAGAAGTGAGACTTAAACTTAGGTCTTCCTGGATTCCAAGCCAGTTTGCTCACTATCAACTATTCCATGGTGATAAACAAACAAATGAAGGAAGGAATGAATAAATGAATGAATGAATGAACTAAGGATCGAACAAACAAATGAATGAATAAATAGATAAGTAAATGAAAGGTAATTTAGTTTGAGGAGGGAGCAGGTGGAAGAAAGACTAGAAGCTGAGGGAATAGAGAAAGGCTTCCTGTAGAAAGCAACTCAAGTTTTGAAGGAAACAAGGGATTCTAAAAGCAGAGCTGAGGATTGGGGGCATTCCAGGCCTGAAAATGTTAAAAGCAGGAACCTTGAGATCACCTAATCCAGGCCCCCTCATTTTACAGAGGAGGAAACTCAGACCCAAAGAGGGTGACTTGCCCAAGGTCTCCCCTGTTAGTCATGGCAGAGCGAGAACTAGAACTATATTTTTACTTCCCAGTTTATCGGTCTTCAGTACCTCAGTATGAGAGTGACTTGTGATTTAGTCATTGAACTCTCAATGTTAAGGACGCTGCATCATCCAGGCAGCTTGTAAATTATAACCTGTCCAGGATGATGAAATCATCACGCACAGAAGGGACTGCAGAGGATATCTAGTCTAGCCTCCTCCTTTTACAGATAAACTGTGATCTAGTAACTTGCCCAAGGTCATAAAGCTGGTAAGTTTCAGATGTAGAATTTGAACCCATGTCTTCCTGATTCCCAGTCCAGCATTCTCTCTACTACCCCCATGATGCCTCTATTTTTATTATCTGCCATTAAATTACATAGCAAAAATAGTAAGTAAAAAGTAGATCTATTAATGCAAGTCTAGCAAAATTGCTAGACATACATACACATCATTTCAAGTGATGTCACACAGAACTGTGTCTTCCATTTCTGTGCCTCTGAAGATCTAAAAAGTCAACAGTGAGGAGATTTGGACAGATACTCATGTGCTTATAAAAAGAGAATGCTCCTGACCAATATGACATCCCTCCCCTTGTCATAACAAAATATCTAGTGGAAGAGTATGCCAAGATATGTGTTTACTCTTTCAGATCATTTGCAGGAAACGATACGACAACAGAATATATCTTACGTCTCAGCTGTCATCAGGAAAGGCATGATGGGAAATGCTTTAAAATTGCCTTGGTCTCAGAGCAGGGATTCTCAATGATTAACTTTTTTAAAATGTGAGCAAGAAGTATATCTTTCCACATTCTGCTGTATTATAGTTGCTTATATATATAAAACGCCATTAGATTGTAATGCCTTGTATGCTATAAGCCATTAAAAAATGTTTATTAAATTGAACTGAAATAAATTTACATTAATGTGTTTTGCTTCCTAGAATCCTCCACTGTGGTGCTTAACTTAAGCCAGCCTTACCCAGCAGCAATCAAAATCAGAGCTCAGCATTCTTCAATTGATAAGTGGTCACAGGTTACAGTTAGGCAGGTCTCAAAAGAAGAAATACTGACAAATAATCACATGGGGGTAAATCAATTGCTCTAATAATCAGAGAAATACAAATCAAAAGAACTAGTTATAGCGGGTTGATCAATGGTGTTCTCTGATCAGCTTGCAAGGTGGTGAACTTTTGCTTAGGACTTTTGATTGTGTATTTTTATTCAGGATATGTTTGGATGTTGCTCTTGAGACCTGATGGAGGATTAGTCTTACTGACTGAGGATGAATTTGGTAGTTCAGACAATCATGTGATCCCAACCACCAGAGCTAATACCTGTCAGAATCAAGTCTCCTGTTTCAGTGATGTGCTCTTTCTACTACACCACACATCATTAATTAAATTATGTTCAGAAGAGTTTGTGTCATGTTTTATTGTATTTCATCTTTAGAAACTGACACCCAATATACAGTAATTCTCTAGTGATCAGACTATCTATTTAAACAACTTCATTTGCTAAGCATTCTGAAAAAAGGGAAGTTAACGGTTTCATATAACCTCTAATGCTCTATTTTAAGATCTCTTCAGGTAATTATTGGTGAATCTAGGTTTATAGATCAATAGTGTTCTTTCTCTCATATATAACCAGGGAAGAAAAAGACAGTGGAAGTAGGCCTAAATAGAAAACAAAGCAAATATATATATATATACATACATATATGTGTATGTGTATGTGTATATATATACATATATATGTAATTGTCTTTGCTATTATCTGTTTAGTTTTGCCTTGTTATATATATATGTAATTGTCTTTGCTATTATCTGTTTAGTTTTGCCTCCAATAATCAGAGAAATACAAATGAAAGTAAGTTTGGTATAAGGGGCTAATCATTGCTTTAATTTCCACTTCATTAGTGGTAAAATCACCCCTTTCATTTTTGATACTGGTAATTTGGTTTTCTTCTTTCTTGTTTTTAATCAAATTAACCAATTGTTTATCTATTTTATTGGGTTTTTTTTTTCATAAAACCAGCTCTTAGTTTTATTGTTTAATTCTATAGTTTTCTTGCTTTCAATTTTATTAATTGCTCCTTTAATTTTCAGGATTTCTAATTTAGTATTTAATTGGGGATTTTTTATTTGTTCTTTTTCTAGTTTTTAGGTGCATGCCCAATTCATTGATCTCCTTTTTCTCTTTTTTATTGATGTAAGCATTTAGAGATACAAAATTTCTCCTAAGTACTGCTTTGGCTGCATTCCATAGATTTTGATATGTTGTCTCATTATTGTCATTGTCTTGGATGAAGTTATTGATTGTTTATATGATTTGTTGTTTCACCCACTCATTCTTTTTTTTTTTTTTGGTGAGGCAATTGGGGTTAAGTGACTTGCCCAAGGTCACACAGCTAGTAAGCATTAAGTGTCTGAGGCCGGATTTGAACTCAGGTACTCCTGACTCCAGAGCTGGTTCTCTATCCACTGCGCCACCTAGCTGCCCTGACCCACTCATTTTTTAGAATGAAATTATTTAGTTTCCAATTAATTTTCAGTCTACCTTTCCATGGCTCTTTATTACAGGTAATTTTTATTGCATCATGATTGGAGAAGGATGCATTTACTATTTCTGCCTTTCTACATTTGACTATGAGGTTTTTGTGCCCTAATACATGGTCAATTTTTGAATGTGTGCCATGTACTGCTGAGAAAAAGGTATATTCCTTTCTATCCCTATTCAGTTTTCTACAGACATCTATCATATCTAACTTTTCTAACATTCTATTCACCTCTTTAACTTCTTTCTTATTTATTTTGTGGCTAGATTTATCTAATTCCGAGAGGGGAAGATTCAGATCACCCACTAGTATAGTTTTGCTATCTATTTCCTCTTGTAACTCATTTAACTTCTCCTCTAAGAATTTGGATGCTATACCACTTGGTGCATATGTGTTTAGTATTGATATTACTTCATTATCTATAGTACCTTTTAGCAAGATGTAGTTTCCTTCCTTATCTCTTTTAATTAGATCTATTTTTGCCTGCGCTTTGTCTGAGATAAGGATTGCTACCCTTGCTTTTTAAACTTTAGCTGAAGCATAATATATTCTGTTCCAACCTTTTACCTTTCCTCTGTGTGTATCTCTCTGCTTCAAATGTGTTTCTTGTAAATAGCATATTGTAGGATTCTGGTTTTTAATCTACTCGCTTCCATTTTATGGCAGAGTTCATCCCATTCACATTCACAGTTATTATTACTGTCTATTCCCCTCCATTCTATTTACCCCCTTTGTACTTTCCCCCCCTTCTTTCACCCTATTCCTCCTCACCAACGTTTTGCTTCTTACTCCTACCTCCCCCAATCTGCCCTCCCTTTTATCACCCCCCTCCCTTTTCTTTATGCTTTTCTCCCTTGCTTCTGCCCTCCCATCAGTCCCCCCTTTTCCCCTTACCCTTTTACTTCCCTAAAGAATAAGCTAAGTTTCTTTATCCAAATGAACATAATATGATATTCCCTTTTTAAATCAAATCTAGTGAGAGTAAGGTTGAAATAACATTCACCCTTCCATTCTTTCCCTCACCCCATTCCACCTTCCCTTTCCTCTTCTCCCCATAAACTCCATTTTTAAGCCCTTAATTTTATTTATATCATCACATCAAAGACAATTTATATTTATACCCTCTGTTTATAATCCTTCTGTCTGCCCAAATACATATACAGTTCTCAAGAGTTATAAGTATTATTTTCCCATGTAGGGATGTAAACAGTTTATCCTTGCTAAGTAACTCCCCCCCCCCGCCTTTTTACCTTTTTAAACTTCTCTTGATTCTTGTATATTAAGATCAAATTTTCTATTCAGTTCTGGTCTTTTCATCAGGAAACCTTGAAAGTGCCCAATTTCACTGAAGGTCCATCTTTTCTAGAGAGTTAATCAAAGGAGTTCCTTAATAAGTTTACTGCATGGTGTCTGGATCACCTTCTGAGTGAGTTCCTAATAAGAGGCAATCCACTGGGATATCTAAAGAAAGAAAAATTTCCCTTGATGTTCAAAGCCCTGAATAGTTGAGGCAGCCAACATAACCACAATCAGTAAAAGAAGCAACACCTATAAGGACATACTTTCAGGCCTCAAAAGATGGGGGCAGGAGGTTGATATAGTAAACATGCCTTGAAGTAATGTGGGTGAGCCCCCTAAAGGCAGGTTTCTATTAGAGTGAGTAGAGTTCGCTTTGCCTAGAATGCTAGGCACAGTGTGAGCATGCTTTAGATCTCATCTTTCGTCAAAAATTCCTTGTAATTCAGTCCATGCCATATAATGCCTTCAGTTGAAGTTAGTTATAGGTACCTAATTGGGTAGACATTTCCCTTAGCTTAAACTAGAAGCTTCCAATATGATTATGATTATGAAAATAGTTCTTCCCGCACACAAAGGGGGGAAATTCATAAATTATGGTAAAGTGCAATAGCTTTAGAAAATGAAATCTAATTCAATTCAATAAACATTTAAATGACTAATATATGAAAGACAGAGTTTACATTTCAAATTCATGCTCCAGTTAAATCTTGAATTTCTCCAAAGACCTTTTTCCAGAGAAAAGACTTCTAGTTCCACCATATAAATGGGATTTCCAAGTGAAATGATCCTTAAAGGGACCTCATTAAAAGTCACATTTGAGAATTGCTACCCTCAACTTGCTTGGAAAAGAAACTATAATCAAATTAGCCAGTCCTATTCTTGCACTTTAAAAACAGAAGTAACTAGTTTCATGTCATCCAAACTAATGAATGAGTAAGGGTGGGGAGGGTACCAGGGATTGGGAGCCTATGAGCCACCATAAAAGCCTCTTCTCTCCCCCAGAACCACCTCTCCTCACCAGAATCAGAGGGTCAAATTCCTTTGCAAAAAATGGCCATTTTTGGCCAATTAGTGCTCACTACTTTTCTACAAGATATGCATCAGATTTCTTTTATGTGGCCTTAAGATTAAACTTCATGCAAGCATGGAACTCTCAGCCAATTAAAATCCATTGCTTTTCTATTACCTTTTCTCAACATATTTCCCATTGGAAAATTCATCTATCTTAAGTTCAATGTCTCCTTGTTCCCTATTCAGAGATTGCTTTCCAAAATGTCTGTTTTCAATTCCATCAAAAATGAGTATGCCTATTTCTCCATAGCATTCTTAGCATTGAGTTTTGTTGCTTTAAATTATTTTGTCAATCTAATAGCTTCTGCTGATTTGATAGATGTAAGGTAATACTTTAAATTTGCTTTAATTTATGTCTCTGATTATTAGTAAGGTGAAGCATTTTTCCAAGTGATTATAATAATTTGTGTTTCCTCTTTTGAAAATTGTCTGTTCATAGCCTTTGACTATTGTTGAAAGGGGTTTTCTTTCATGAAGTTTGTCCTATCCTCCCATACTCCCCTACTCAAAACTCTACTATACAGGTTGCCAGCCTACCTTCTCTCCTCCCCCCACCAACCCCTCCTCCCCCCCCCCCCCGCCCCCCATTTTGTGATTGGAGTCAGCTCCTCAGGGAATTATAACCTATCAACTCCCAGCTATCCAGTGCAAGTAATTATTGAGCAAAGGCACAAAGAAAGGTACCAGGAGCAGGGGAAGTGGGAAAGAAAAAAGGGAGGGAGGAAAGAAGGAAGGAAGGAAGGAAGGAAAGAAGGAAGGAAGGAAGGAAGGAAGGAAGGAAGGAAGGAAGGAAGGAAGGAAGGAAGGAAGGAAGGAAGGAAGGAAGGAAGGAAGGAAGGAAGGAAGGAAGGAAGGAAGGGAGGGAGGGAGGGAGGGAGGGAGGGAGGAAGGATCACTAAAGAATCTATTATGTGCCAGGCACTGTGCTAAGGCACTTTACAAATATCTTATTTAAGCTTCACAACAACCCTGTGAATTAGGTGATTTGGTAATTCTAACCTCACTGAATAATTCACTGTGCAATCCATGAAGCTATAGTCCACCACACTTCCTGAAATGGGAGCAAATTTTATTTTATACTATCTAAAAAAGTTATTCCAGCCAATAGTGTTTGGCTCTCTATAACCTAATAGCAGAAAAAAAATGTATTTAGCTTTCCCCTGACTCAGAAAGTTCATTCAATATTAATAACTTAAAATTTATTTAGATTTTCTCTCATTTGGATCAAGCCCTTAGTCATGAGAAAACCTGGCACTTTGGATGAGGGTTCAAATCTCTGTTCTATTTTTAATCTCCACATACTACAAACCATTCACTTTTTCCTTTCTCTCTTTACCAGCAATGAATTATACAACCAGAAACAGTTAGGATCAATTAGATTTTTCCTAGCTGGTAGGACAATTGGAGTGATGCCCCCTGCTGGAGACATACTGTAGGAAAGTTCCGCCATGAGGAGAAGGCATCTGAGGGCAAGCCATGTGGCTTGGAAGGTCAGTTCCTTGGCATCAGGAAGTGACGTTTGATGTTTCCGGTTTAAACAGGAGGCTTATGAGACAAAGAAGGGGCAAGGCACTCTCTCTTTCGTCACGACCTTGTGAGGAGTGGGGCAAAAATGCTGGCTCCCTGAGATAGATGTAGGCATATAGGCCTCTTTCTCTCTCCTCACCAAATTCTTATGCTCCTTAATAAATGCTTAAAAGTCTAAACTCTTGCTAAAGCTTCTAATTTATTGGCGACCACTCAGATTTTTAGACAATATAGCTAGAATTTTAGCCACATCACAGCTACCCACCTTACCCACCTAATTCCAACTACAGTACTTAAGAATTATTAAGGTAGGGGGCAGCTAGATGGCGCAGTGGATAAAGCACTGGCCCTGGATTCAGGAGGACCTGAGTTCAATTCTGGCCTCAGACACTTGACACTTACTAGCTGTGTGACCCTGGGCAAGTCACTTAACCCCCATTGCCCCACAAATATATATAAAGGTAATTTTAGAAAACAGAGATATGCTTTGGATTTACCTTTTCTCCCATTTGGACTAAGAAGACAGGGAGATGAGAGGGAGAAAGCATATTTCACATTTTGGTACTTATTCTCTCAAATAGAAAATCAGAAAACACTGATAATTCAGATACCCTCTCCTCAGTACCTTTCAGCTCTTCAGTGCTGGCCTTGGATAATAGAGGCAGCTGCTCAGGAAGTTAAGCAGTAACCCCATGAGCAGCAGCAGTACCACCCAGCCTCTCAGTCTTGATTCCCATTGCAAAAATGACTGCTGAAACTCCCTTCTCTCCCAGATTCCATTTGAATCCCAAGCACTCAGCTTCTTTCTCATGAATTGTGCAACACCATCTTTACTCAACTCTCTTTGTCCATGTACAATTCTTGCAAGAGTCTCCAGTGTCTACCAGGTGGGAAGAAACAACTGTCTGTCTGGACTACCTTTTCTAGAAGCTCATGAAGCTCGTCTCTAAAGAATTCTCTCTGCTTGCAGAGATATTTCCAAAAGCCAGCCATACATGAAATAACAAAAGAATGAAAGGAATGTTGCCAAGGGAGAAGGCAAATCATCTATGGAGGATTCATAGACACTCATGGACAAGAATTTCACAAAATAAGAAGGTTTGTATCTGCATCTGTGAGGGGAGTCCCTACACTAATGATACCACATTTTCATTGATATATGAAAGAATTAAGAGAGATCAAAATATTGTTTTGTTCTAAAAGTGGATACAACCTGAGAAACAAGATTTTTTTTTGTTCAGTTCTCATACATCTCATTACAACACAAACATGCTGGCTTCTTGCTTAGTTAAACAAGAGGTTTGATTGCTCCAAGCATATTCTCAATCATTTCTACTGAAAGGTTATCAGCAGACTTTTCCACAAATATTAACATTCTTTGTCCTTCCAAAAAGAGAAAATGGTGTCTTTCCAAATCTGGCCCTGAGGAAGCCTTACAAAATGTTCATGAGCAATATTGGCCCTTGAAAAATCTAACACAATTAAAAATCCCAGCCTTCCAAAAGAACAGTGGGTCACAGTTTAGCCTCACAGGCCAACAACTGCAGCTATTTATTGTAATGCAATTACCATACCAACTCAACCATCACACAAAGCCTGCTCTGCCTCCTATTAGAGAGAAACTATTTTAAAATACCAAATAACTTTGTAAAAGCTAAAATCTTTCCATGAAAAATATCTCACAGAAAGTGGAGGTACTTTCTTCAACTGTATCCTCTGCCTGCCTAATTGCCAATATAATGTCACAAATCTGACCAATCACCTATATGATCCCAAGCAAGTCATTTCAACTCTGAGTCTCAGTTTCTTCATCTGTAAAATGGAGATCATAATCCCTTGTCCAGGCAGGGTGTTAGTGAAGAAAGCACTATAAAAGTATGTGTTATTGTTGTTTCAATAAGATGGTACAGGGGGCAGCTAGATGGCGCAGTGGTACAGCATCGACCCTGGATTCAGGAGTACCTGAGTTCAAATCCAGCCTCATACACTTGTCACTTACTAGCTGTGTGACCATGGGCAAGTCACTTAACCCCCATTGCCTAAAAACAAACAAAAAAAAAATAAGATGGTACAGTAGGAAACAGAGGATATGGCAAAGAATAACCAAATTACTTTGAAATACTACCAGACTTTACCTTCCGTGGAATGGTGTTTCTTTTTCATCTGTTTTTAAATTGTACAACTCCATTAAAGTACTAGTCTTGACATGGATGTGACTTGGCTTCTTGAAAGATATGCCAAAGGTATTCAAGCTTCATGAGGTCCTAACAAGCTGCAAAGGCCACATGATGTACATGTTAGCTGTCTAAGGACCAAGTTGGCTAAGTTGAAAGAGGATCGTCAGGGGCAGCTAGGTGGCATAGTGGATAGAGTACCAGCCCTGGAGTCAGGAGTACCTGAGTTCAAATCTGGCCTCAGACACTTACACTTACTAGCTGTGTGACCCTGGGCAAGTCACTTAACCCCAATTGCCTCACTAAAAAAAGGAAAAGAAAAAGAAAGAAAGAGGATCATCACCACATTATACATAGTGTAAGAAATTTTTCAGGCAGAGAAACTTGAAAAGGTCATCTACTAACACAATGAAAGAACAGATTCTATATAAGTGAAGAGAATGTTCATAATGAAATATATATATATATGTGTGTGTGTGTGTGTATGTATGTGTGTGTGTATACACATACAGACAGACAGACACATAGTTTATTATGTATTTTCCTTGAAGAATCCCTGTGAGCTAGATTTGCATATTTTATCATTTCCAATTTACAGATGAGGAAACCAGCTCAAAAAGGTTGTGACTTGCCAAAGCTTATATATCTACTAAGTGGCACAAGTGGAATTCTAGATAGATCTTTTGACTCCGAAAACAGTGCTCTCAGGCCTATAGATCTCTAAACTATTCCAAAATTGCTTAAGTGGGATCTGCCCTTATGCATCTGAACAAATCTCCCAGCTATCATTTAACACTAAATTATTTCAGTTTTTTTCAATTCTTAAATATAGACTCACAGAATGTTGGAACTGAAAAAGACCTCAAAGGTCAAGTCCAGTCCCTGAATTTTACAGACCAGAAAACTGAGGTTTGGAAAGCTGAAATGATTTACCTAGGATCACCTAGCTAGTCAGTGGCAGAGCTGAGATTAAGAGTCTGAAGCAATGATAACAAATGATACAAAGCATTTATGAAGCACTTATCATGTACTAGACATTATCCTATGCTCTGGGAGAAAGGAAGGAAGGAAGGAAGAGAGGGAGGAAGGGAGGGAAAGAAGGAAAGGAGGGAGGGAAGGAAAGGAGGGAGGGAAGAAAGGAGGGGAAGGACCTGCCCTCAAGGAGCTTACATTCCATTGGGAAAGACAACACAGAAAGGGAAGCTAGAAGGGGAAGAAAGGGTAGTTGGCTGGGAAGTGACCTGGAGCAAAGTTCCCCTCTAAGAGCCCAGAACAGACATTTCTATGGGGAACTAACCACTACCCATCTACTTCAAAGAAGATGTAAGACTGTGGTTCATTGGAAGAATTCCATAGAACTAAATGAATTTTATAGTTAAGCCCAGCCAGATTTTCTGAACTTGGGTGACAAACATTTCAAAGTTAATCGGCAAGGATGTTTGGTGAACTCATTTCCTTAAGAAAAAAGAAAGAAAGAACTTCATTTCTACAGGGAAAATTTACCTTTCTACTTACAGATTTAGAAAGGAGAAACAAGAAGCAGTAATTACTCAGTAGCAGGTACAATCAGATCTAGGGTTTAGGACAAATGAGTCATCTGCTAGGTATTATTGATTGTTTTTAAACTAAGATCCTGAAAATTGGATCTTCTATAAAACTCAAATTGAAGCTGGATTAGATTCATTTAAAAATATTTCCCCTTAAATACTGCTGAAATGTCTACATATATTAATACTTTTTGTAGAAAATGTGGCCACACACATTGACCCCTGACATTTTCCCCCATTTTCCTGCTAGAAGGCCTCATGGGTGGACCTTGGTTTAAGAAACAGGAAACAGAGAGGGGGGAATGGGAAATCTGTCTCATAGAACCAGAGGTAAAGAAATACTTATGTGGTCCCAAAAACTACTTGTCAGAAAAAATAAAATGAACAAGAAAAACTAATAAACCTGGAGCCTCAGCATGGGGCGGGGGGTGGACGGAGAGGGTCAGGGAGCTTGGAGATTATGTTAGGAGAATGTATTTTAACCGAAACCATATTCCATCCATTTTTTTCCATTTTCAAGCATATAACTATATTACATGAGACATAAACTAAGAAAAATAAGTATACATGTACCTGCAGAACAAAGGTTCTAAAACTAGGGTTCATGTACTTTTAAAAATGTTTTGATAACATATTTCAACATAATTGGGTTCCTTATTAAGCCTACATTTTTTATTGTTCAGGCATATCTAACTCTTTATGACCCCATTTGGAGTTTTCTTGGCAAACAAACTGGAACAGTTTGCCATTTCCTTCTCCAGCTCATTTTACAGATAAGGAAACTGAGGCAAACAGGGTTAAATGACTTTCCCAGGGTCACACAGTTAGTAAGTATCTGAGGCAAGATTTTAATTTAGGAATAGGCATTTTCCTGACTCCAGGCCCAGGACTCTATCTGCTGCTCTGCCACATTTTATTTTATATATTAAAAAGCACCATTCTGATAAGGGGTTCATAGACTTCACCAGATTGCAAGACCACTTGTTCTAAAGTTCAGTTCACAATCAATCAGTCAAGTAGCATTTATTAAGCATTTATCATGAGCCACACACAATGCTAAATGTTGGAAATACAAAGAAAAGGAAGCAATGTAGTTTCTGCCCTTAAGGATCTTGCATTCTAATCAGAAAGACACTTTAAAAAGTATATTCATAGGAGATATATATGTATGTATGAAAAATAGATGGAAGGTAATCTCAGGGTGGTCAGAAACTGAGGCAGACACCAATTAACTCACTTGCCCAAGGTCACCAAGCTAGTAAGTGTCTGAGGCTAGATTTTAACTAATGTCTTCCCAATTCCAAGACCTGTGCTCTAGCCACTGCTCCATCTAGCTGCCTCCAGCCTTAGGTTCCTCATGTCTATCCCTTCCCTTGCCTTCCCCTATCATTTCTCCTAAACTGAGAAGTCCTGTAGTTGAAGCAGAAACTTTGAATCTGTAAGGGCCAAATTTATTATGAGGAGAGTTAACTGAGTGGCTCGCCGTAATATTGGGGTTCAAAAAATAATGAGGGACCTCTAGGTCCAAAGTTTCCTCTCTTCCAAACTGCCTTTTTTAGTTATTTCTCCCAGGCTAATAAGAAGGGAGATTAACAGCCTCTTTTCCACAAATAAACCAGGTTATATTAATGGGAACAAAATTTACAACAAAGGTGAAGTTAATAAAGCCAGGGACAAGGGATTAGGGGAAGAGAAAATTAATAAGCTCCCTGGCACTAGCAAAGACTGACTCAAACCCCAAACTTGCTACCAGTTCAGCTAGCTCGAAGAGCTGGCCTCGCTTCCACAAACTCACCACCTGGGGTCCATAGTTTTTTAATGAGAGTCAGCTGTGCAGTCCCTCTCTGGTATGCTCCAAAGCTCACCAAAAGGAAAGAGAGCTTCTAAGAACCAGCATTCCTCCTTCTGCTTTCTCTCTCCCTCCCTCCAAAGGAGAGGTCCTTCAAGCTGGTTGGCTGAGAGTGGTCCCCTGCTGACTTCAGTAGTATACCAACATGTCATTCAGGGCCAGCCAGGATCCAATCATCCCCAAGTAGGTACTTAGTTTCTCATTCTCACCCAATTCAAACAATACTAAATCAATCAGGTGGGGCCCCTGGGCATCTGCAAAATTCCATTATTTTATCACAAACCAAATAAGGCTGTGGATTGTCTTCCTGAAATAACATTATAACAGCAATTCAGGAATGGGATGGGGTGGGCTAAGGCAGAGAATATCCAGGCAAAGGATACAGGAAGGGAGGACACAATGAGAATAGACCCAAGATTCTTGGCCTATGTGAGTCTGGGACAAGAGGGAAGGGGAAAGAGAGGAGTTGATATAAATGATTGCCTGTTGCTTACATATAAGCTACCTTACCACAGACTGACCAGAAAATACATTCTTACTGTCTTTCCCCTTCATTTTTCCAATGAAATTAAAACCACAAAAGGATTTTTAAAAGCATTCATCTCTGTAGTTGTAAAGCTGGACCAGATTTCATTAAATTTGGCACAAAAAAAATACTAATTAAGCCTATAGTATGTTTGAGGAACACTAGTAGGTACTATGGGGAGGACAAAGAAGATTAAGACATAGTTTTTGCCCTAGACATTACAGCATTCAGAGTGGGTAAGTCATTTTTTATATATATACACACACACACATACATACACATACACATATACACATATAAATTATATATTATATATGTATAAATTATATGTATTATATATAATTATATATATATATATATATTATTTTGGTTCAGAAAAGATAAAAAATATTTCCATTTGGGTCCACCAGGGGAGACTTCTTTGGAGAAATGGCATTTGAACAGGACCTTAGAGGATAAGTTGGCATTAAATAGGTGGATCTAGGAGGGGAGAGGAGGGAATTAGGCATATCCGGTCAAGCTAAAACTATGAGCAAATGGGACAGCTAGGTGGCACAGTGGATAGAGCACTGGCCCTGGAGTCAGGAGTACCTGAGTTTAAATTCGGCCTCAGACACTTGACACTTACTAGCAGCTGTGTGACCCTGGGCAAGTCACTTAGCCCCAATAGCCTCACCAAAACAAAACAAAACAAAACAAACAAAACAAAAACAAAAGAAAACTATGAGCAAAGGCATATGCATAGAAAACTAAGCGATATGTTTAAGGGGTAGCAAGTAATCCAATTTGGTTAGAGCATAAAGTGTATGGAAAGCATAAGTGAGAGAAAATTAGAAAGATAGGTTGGAGCCAAATTATAGTTTCTTATATGTCAGTAAAAAAAATTGTCAGCTAAAGAACCACTAAAGATTTTCAAATGAGGAGGTGATATGATAATCCCTAAAGTCTCTGTCAATCCCATAATTCTCTAGTCATTCTATGATTCCATGCATCTGTTCAGGTTTATCATGATTGGTAAAAGATCAAACTCCATTTAGAGGTGTAGCATGTTGGTGTGATTATATGAAAGAAAATTTCCTTGGGGAACCTGCAAGAGCAAGGTTCTTGCAACTTACCTTTGAGAAAAGGATACAATACTTCTTTTCACTCTTGAAGTCAGAGTAAAAAGAAAAATTGTTTTCTCTTTCCATGTCCTAATTTGCAGCATTTAGCAATGATTTCTACAGCATAGTACTATAGCTCATATTCAATAAAGACAAGTTAATAGGCTTTAAAATGGTGTTTCTACTTCAACTTCCTCATATTACATTCATAGGAAAAGTCCCACAAACGATATACTTTAAAGACTTAACGTTTGCATGCATACACTTCAGTCCCCAAGAAAGCATTCTTTTCATGACCTTCCTATGAAAAGAACTACTGAGGATTTTTAAAAGAATTGTAAAAGCAAGATGTCCATGGGAACAAGTGAAAAACACAAACCAACTCAGTGGTCATGAAAATCAGCTATGGAATATGTGCAAATCTCATCCTACCTACTTAAGACCCATAGTGTATAGTGAATGAGTCAATGGACACTAGAAATACTCAAGGGACTTGGGTTCAGTTACACACAGTGGACAATAATAGTTTTCTTTTACTTAGAGTCTTCCTCAATAGTTACCCATTAGACATAGAAGACAGAGTCTATTAATGGTCTTAGTAGTAGGTTAAAAGTCAGAGAGAAGGAGCAGCTAGATGGCGCAGTGGATAGAGCACTGACCCTGGAGTCAGGAGGACCTGAGTTCAAATCCAGCCTCAGACACTTGACACTTACTAGCTGTATGACCCTGGGGGGCAAGTCACTTAGCCCCAATTGCCTCACAAAAAAAAAAAAGACAGGGAAGTTGTATTCCACCTTTTCCCATAAATAGAAAATGGCAGTATCTTGACTTTAGGACCATGGATGTAGTGTTTGAAAAAACTTTTCTGAGTTCACATAGTTCAATTCCCTCATTTTGCAGGAGACAAAACTGAGACCCAAAGTAAACTGACTTTCCCAAAGCCATATAGGTAATAAGTGGCTGCAAATTGGGCAGCCTGTAAAAAAGAGAAAGATGGAATGCTGAGGGATTCGTTCAAGGTGTTTTTTTTTTTTTACATTTTAAGTGTTTTATTGATATCATTTTCTTTTTTTCTCATTTAATAGTGTTTTATTTTTCCCAATTACATGTAAAGATAGCTTCCAACATTCATTTGTTTTTGTTTTTGTTTTTTTGTTTGTTTGTTTTTGGTGAGGCAATTGGGGTTAAGTGACTTGCCCAGGGTCACATAGCTAGTAAGTGTTAAGTGTCTGAGGCCGTATTTGAACTCAGGTCCTCCTGACTCCAGGGCCGGTGCTCTATCCACTGTGCCACCTAGCTGCCCCCCAATATTCATTTGATAAGATTTTGAGTTCCAAATTTTTCTCCTTCCTTCCCCCACCCCAAGAAAGCATGCAAATTGATATAGATTATGCACTGCAATTGGATTAAACATATTTCCATATTACTCATGTTGTGAAAGAAAAATAAGAACAAAAGGGAAAACCACAAGAAAGAAAAATAAACCCCCAAAAAGGTGTAAATAGTATGCCTCAATCTGCATTCAATCTGTATATGGAAAGCATTTTCCATAATGAGTCTTTTGGAATTGTCTTTGATCATTGTATTACTAAGAGCTGTCTTTCGTAGTTATTCATCACACAATGTTGCTATTACTGTGTACAATGTTCTCCTGGTTCTGTTCACTTCACTCAGCATCAGTTCATGTAAATCTTTTCCAGGTTTTTCTGAAATCTGCCTGCTCATCATTTTTTATAACACGATAGTAGAATGCTGAATTTGAAGAACAAGTATATAAGTTTGGCTTACACACAGAGGGAGTGGAACAATGTGAAGTAAGTCTGAAAACGTAGGCTGCAGCCAGATCATGAAGGACTTGAAATGCTAAGATAAAGATTTTGTCTTTCTTCGTAGAGAAAAAAGGGAGCCAATGAAGATTCTTGAGCATGGGGATGACACAGACTTATTTCTGAAGATTATTTTAGTAGCTGCATGGAGGATGCAGTGAACAGAACAGTGACTAGAAGCCAGGATTCTAATTAAGATGTTGCTGTGATCTTCTGGATGAGAGGTGATAAAGGCCTAAATTAGGGTAGTGGGCAAGTGAGTGCAGAGAAGGGCATGAATACAAAAGAAGTGATGATAGATTCTATAAGACTTGGCAGCTAACTGTATTTGGGAGGAAGGGAGAGAGGAAGAAGAGTCAAATATGACTCTAAGGTTGTGAACATAGTTGATTATAAAGATGGTGATGCCCTTACTAGAAAAAAAAACTCAGAGGAGGGTTGGATACGAGCTATGGAAGGAAATAATGACATGTTTCGAACACATTGAGGTTGAGATACCTATTGAACAAGCAACTGGGCATATCCAATAGGCAGTTGATGGTGTATGAATTATATTTTTGGAGATTATTCAACGTCTGAAAAGAGAATAGTTATATAGATCTGAAATCCATTAGCATGGAGATGATATCTAACCCTTATGAATATATAGATCAACAAGAGAGTATAACAATTGATAAGATCCAAGACAGAGCCTTAGAGTACACTAACACTGAGAGCATGAATACAGAGAATTTTTTTTTTGGCAAGGCAATGAGGGTTTAGTGTATAAGGATGAAAGTAAGTTCCAGTATTTTCTTTTTTTTGTTTGTTTGTGGGGCAATGAGGGTTTAGTGTATAAGGATGAAAGTAAGTTCCAGTATTTTCTTTTTTTGTTTGTTTGTGGGGCAATGAGGGTTAAGTGACTTGCCCAGGGTCACACAGCTAGTGTAGGGGCCAAATTTAATATGGGGAGAGTTAATTGGCTGGCTCGCCATAATATTGGGGTTCAGAAAATGAGGGACCTCTAGGTCCAAAATTTCCTCCCCTCCGAACTGCCTTTTTTAGTTATTTCTCCCGGGCCAATAAGAGTGACAGCTTCTTTTCCACAAACAAATGTGATGAAATAATGGGATTTAGCAGATACTCAAAGACCCACCTGGAGATTAATCTATACTGATTGAATCAAATGAGAGTGATTGACTGCTGATTAAGCTTACTTCAAGTTAATTGGATTGTAATCACACCTGGCTATCCCTTAAGAAGGTATTGTTCTCAGAAACTAGACTGTGAACTCAACTTGAGAACACCTTCAAAGACAATGGATCTGGATGACGCCCACCAATCACCTTAAAGCAGTGTGTAAGGACAGCCTCTGTTCCAGATCTATAAAAAGCTTCCACAAACAGCTTGCTGGTATGTTCCTGATTAAAGCAGGCTCATGGAGGAGGACTTCAGGAAGAACCCAACCAGACTGGAACTCTAGGCTAGACTGGAGCTGAAGCTTCTGATTTAAGGCAACCACAATTTAGATTTTAAACATCACAGTTTGGCAACCACGAAGGGATAGCCAGGGGAACACTGATGATGGATCCATTCAAAAAATCCTAATGTCTGTATGGTATGCCGTAAGTCCCTGGGGACATATAGCTCAACAAAGGTCCATATTATCCCCTAATATGAGAGACTAGGTGTTGAGGTAGAGGTTGGGGGTTGGGGGATTGGGGGGTGGGGGTGGAGAACAACAAATGGAAACCAGCAATAGAGTTTAAAGCAAAAAGAAAACCTCCAGTTCCTGACTGTGTCCATAAAACAAACAAGAAAACCCCCATGATCAGAGCCATTTCAGGTATAGAATAGCCCCCAAAACCCTGCATTTAGTTCTGAGATCCTGACAAAGTAAATCCAAACTTTTTTTTCATTTCCTACCTCCAGGAAAGGATGAAGGAAAAGAACAGATCCAAGAGAGTAGACTCATGAACATTTAAAAGTGTTCTTGCCCTTCATTTATGTAAGTCCCTACGTGTCAGTGAGAAGGGGGAATAGTGCCTAATAAAATTTGGATTTGTGGGAAAAGAAATGGTAGTTTTTCAGTATGAAAATTGAAACTCTATAATTAGGATTATAGTCCAATTTGAGTGCAGTTATTGTGGATCATTTTATTTCATCTACTTTATCTTTCTTCTTGGTCTGGCTTGTTGTTGTTGTTGTTTAGCCTTCATTTTTGAAGAGGACCATGGGATCTGTAGGGACCAATTTTTAATTGGGGAATGTTAGCTAGGTGGCTCACCAAAATATTGGGGCAAGGAAGGAGACAGATAGCCTCCCTCAAAACAGAGCAGGATTTATTTAACAAGAACGAACTTACAAAAACACAAACAGGATCAGTAGGATTAAGGGAAAGGAAATAAAATGGGGAAAGGGAAGTTAAATACAACCTGAATAACACCACCACCCAGGAATCAGCTGAGAACACCCAGCAGTGTCCTGTCGCCTTCCAGCTTCAAGTTAGAATGGCGAAAACACCTTCCTTCTTCCCAGCAGACCCCAGGCTGACCACACACAGCCCCCAGCCAGGCCTCTCTGACAGTCACATGACTGCCCTCACTGGGCTTCCAATCATTATAATTTTGCCAGGCCCATGTAGGCATCCACAAGTGGTGATGATGTGAGGTACCAGTACCATGGCGATGGCTACAACCAGTGGGTGGAGCACCATGCCGTTTGCGGAGCCCCAGGCTAGTGCATGGGCCAAGGTTTTTTAAAATTCTAGCCAAAAGATGGGGTCATAAAAACCTCAAATAATTAATTCTTTACAGATCTCAATGATGTCATGGCTTACACTGAATTGGATTTAAGTAAGGGATGACTTGACAAGGTCAGTAACCTCACTATCTCCTCCAGAGCCATCTGGGTCCAGTGGCAAGATACATATCAGGATGACTGGAGATAGCCCCAGATGTTTAAAACAATTGGGATTAAGTGACTTGCCCAGGGTCACACAGCTATTAAGTGTCTTAGGTGAGATTTAAACTCAGGTCCTCCCAACTTCAGGGCCAGTGTTCTATCCACTGCACTACCTAGCTACCCCCTTGGTCTGGCTAATTAACAAAGGAATAAGGGGAAAGACAGAGAAAAGGGATTCTTTCTTGTTCCCATGACCTATTACATTGAAGGGAAGACTTAATTCATGAATTAGAATACAACTTCACATGCTCACAGGGAATCAAAGAATCATAGATCATCTCCTTTGAACTTAATGAATTGGATGCAAATTATGAGGAAAAATGGACTTTGACACAATTATTAAACATACACTGAAATTTATAATGATTCCTCACAAACGTTTAGTTGGAAGTTAAGACTTTAAATAATTTGAATATTTCTACCCAGAGACAGAGTTCAAGCATTCTGTCTCTCTCCCTCTCTCTATTGTCTCACTCTCACTCTCTCTCTCTCCCCTTCCCTGGTCCCTCATGCAACAAGTGCTCAGTGGTGGAAGGACTATGGGATACAGATGTCTCACCCTTGTTCCTTGTTGCAAACCGGGGCTGACCAAATTGGTGTCATACATCAGGTTCAATATTGGAAAGAAATGAAACATGCACACAAGATATGACAATTAACAAAAAGAGACTTATTTAGTCATAGTAGGGGAAGAATATACAACAAGGACATTATGCTGATTCTGCTGAGCACAGCTCCTAAGCGTCTTTGTTGGCCATAGTGGTCCTATAGTCAAGCATCTTAGCCCAATTGGATTTCCTTTGTGACACTTTGTACCCAAGCAACCAGGAAACCATGTCGACAGTCTGATCTTTAGTCCACTAAGCCTATTAAAAATTGAGACAGTTTCAGTACCTTTTTAAAGAAAAAACTAGACCTAAATTGAAATGGGTGTAGATCTTAAAATAATGTTTCCATTATATCTACACTAATTCTATTGCCTTCCTATGTGATAGAAATGTTCTCATGCTTTACATGTGTTTCCCTTTCTCAGGGCTGATATAACCTTATAGATGTTCTTTTTCCTAAGTCTTTGTAGTAAAGGATGTATTTTTATGATTCTGACTTTTTTCTATTTTGTAGCATATGTGATTTGTTGTTAGAAAATGTTAAACTTAAACCCATCATTGAATAGTTATCAGATTGAGGAGCAAATTCTCATTTTACCAAACAATAATTTATTTATACATTCATCCTTGAGTTAAAAATTCCCCAAAGTGGCAAATATATATTGCATTTTAATTATATAAATTTACACTCCTGTTTTGAGATACACCTGTGAGAATGTCAGTTCTTGGGTAGGATCTTCTAAGACTATCAAAAAAAAACCCTATTACCAAAGATTCTTAGCTCATGAGAATATGTGTAAAATAAGCGTGTATTCATGTATTTCCCTGAACAGCGTGGGCAATGTCTTGGCTACATACACAAATGCTGTATTTGCATGTGTGAGCAGAAAGATAGTTTTAAGGCTAAGAATTTGAATTTGAAATTGTGAGGTAAGTAATATTAAGATACAAATCTGAAACAAATCACTTTATCTCAGCAACTCCAATATATATTTTTTAATATAAGAAATTCTAAAATTGGCAGGGGGGGATAGCAGAATCAATGGACATGGGGAAATTTGAAGGTTGATATTGTGCACATTTTTTTCTTTTTTAATTCACCAAAACTAAATAAAATAAAATAATAGATTCACCAAGGCCAGAAGTTATGCTGTTAAATTCCAGTAATTACAGCTTCTTAAGAGAATAGTTTTAGGTTTGAAAAATTGGTAGCAAAAGGGAAATTCACTCTGTAATTATTAATAAGAGAATCCTAAGGTTAGTGAAGAGTGGGCTGAGCTTGGATTCACAGAAACACAGATTTTTTTAAGTTGGAAGGGACCCCAGTAACCAGGTGGTGCAATCCATGTCGAAAAGAATTCTCCACTCAGGCTCTGCTTGAAGGCCTCCAACAAAGGAGAACCCACAACCTTCTGAAGCAACCCATTATACCTTTGGACAACTCTAATTTTGAGGAAGTTTTTCCTGACACTAAGCCTAAATCTGTTTCTTTGCAACAACTTCCATGCATTACTCCTGGTTCTGACCCTAACCCCCTGGACCAAACAGAAAAACCATATTCTGGATGTGATGTGACCAGAGTAGAGTATAGAAAGAATACATACAAAGTAAATATAAAATAGTTTGGTTGGAGGGGGTGGAGGGTGCACAGTAATTAGTGCAATTAGGGAAAGCCTCATTTTAGAGATGGCTCTTAAATTAAATTTCAAAGGCAGTTAGATTATCAGAGATGGAGGTGGAAAGGGAACATGTACAGGGCACAGAGGACAACCTTGCAAAGGCATGGAGATAGGCAGTGGGATGTCATGTTAATAGGACATGTAGGATAGGGTCAGCTAGGTGATACAGTGGATAGAATGCTTGGCTTGGAGTCAGGAAGACTCACTCATCTTCCTGAGTACAAATCTGGCCTCAGACTAGCTGTGTTACACCCTGGCAAGTCATTTAACCCTATTTGCCTCAGTTCCTCATCTATAAAATGAGTTGGAAAAGGAAATGTCAAACCACTCCAGTATCTTTGCCAATAAAATCCCAAATGGGGTCACAAAGAGTCAGACAAGACTGAAACAACTCAACGACAAAAAGTATGATTTAGCCATACCAACAGAGTAAATGAAAAAAGGAACATGTGATTACTGTGGAAATCAAGGGTGAAGTCAGACTGCAAGGCTTTTAAAAGCCAAATAGAGAAATTTGTATTATATCCTGGAAATGAAAGGTAGTCAGCAGAGTCTTTTTGAAAAGGGTAGTGACATATGCATGCCCCTATTTTTATTTGGAAGCCATGTGGAGGGTGGGTTGGCCTGAAAATCTGAGGTAAGAATGCCAATTAGAAGGAATATTATAATAGTCCAGGGAATAAGTGATGAAGGCCTGAATGTAGGGTGGCAACTGTGGAAGTGGAGAAGAGGGAGGAAATGTAGAGATGTTGCAGAGGCAAACTCTACAGGACTTGATAACTGAGTGGAGACTCAAGGATGATTTGGAGGTTGTGAATCTAGGTGAATTGAAGGATGATGGTGGGTGCTTTTGACAGAAAGAAAGGAAGGGGAAGGGATGGAGGAGAAGAGGAAGGAAAAGAAGAAAGGGGAAGGGAAGAGGTTTAGGAGAGAACCTTAAGATATATACCCAGTAGGGCAGCTAGGTGGCACAGTGGATAGAGCAAAGGCCCTGGATTCAGGAGTACCTGAGTTCAAATCCGGCCTCAGACATTTAACACTTACTAGCTGTGTGACCCTGGGCAAGTCACTTAACCCCAATTGCCTCACCAAAAAAATAAATAAATAAATAAAAATAAAGATATCTACCCAGTAGTGGGGGAATTGGAGAGGAGATACAGATGATGATCCAGCAAAGGAGTCTGAAAAGAAACAGGTAGGAGAAAAACCAGTAATGGCCTGTTTCACAAATTCGAGAGATTAGAGTATCCAGGAGGAGAAGGTGAACAACAATTTCAGATACTACAGAGAGGTCAAGTAGGATGAAAACTGAGAAGAGATCATTGTATTTTCTAATTGCAAGGACTGGTAACTTTGGCGAGATTGGGTCCAGTTAAAGTAAGACATCAGAAATTATATTGCAAGGGGTTGAGAACTGCATAGAAGAGGAAGTGAAAATAATGATTACAAATAGCTTTTTCAAGTAGTTTGGCCTGAAACAGAGGGTAGGTATAGGACAATAGATTGAGAAGATGGTAGGGTTAAATGGAGCATTCTTTAAAAAAGAAAAAAAAAAGATAGGCATTTTAGATTAATTCTAGCATCTTCTTGGTTTCGCCTTCATAATTTTAAGTACAATCACATCCATGTCAGATAAGGGTAAAATGGGGGACATATTCTTTTCAAAAAGATTTTTAGTTCTCCCCTTTGCAAGTTCCAAGGTTGAGTATGTGAAAAGCCCAAATATCTGGGCTTCGGGAAAGTGCTCTCATCAGTAAGCTGTCACAACCAGAAGATTCTTCCTATTATCTAGTCTAAATGTCCCAAGCTGTCATTGGTCTGGTACTTCATTTTCTGTCCTGGGAAGTTTTGTAGGCAACATGGTAAGAATAAATAGAAAGAAAAAAATTTAAAGAGAAAGAAGGGGCAAATATGGAGAAAATCTTCCAGAAGAGATGGGAAGAGATGAAATCAAGGAGATGAATAGAGGAACTGGCCTTGGAAAGAAGAGCTATGATATGAAACTTGTCAAGAAGTTACAAGGGATGGACTGTTTACCGATTATTACATACGATGTTAAAACTATAAATAAACTTAACTTCTGCTAATATTGAGGCAAATATTAAAATAGGTAATAGCTAAGACTTATACAACTAGCATGAAACATTTTGGAATAATTGTAAATAGTATGACTTGTGTAGGACTGGAGGTACTAAAAATGTTTTTCACTATTTGCTTATGATCTTATTTTGATCCTAGATTAGCAGACTCCTGAAATGAAAAGACAGGCTTGTGCTAGGAATTATTTTTAATGTTGTATTCATGCTGACAAATTAGCAGCACATCATACAGAGGGAGAATCTTAGCAAGTTGCTTCCTGAAGTACTCTGAATGGCACATCCGAGTCAGTCACAGGGAAATAATGGATGAATGATGACATGTCATTTTTAACTTTTTCCCATTGTTTTCCCCCCCTATGAAAAGGACAATGCCTAACCCCCATCCCCCCATCTTGCTAACACCTTTTGGTGACAGTGGGATGGTACTTGAGAATTGTGCGGTAATTAGGAATTTATTTTATGATAGTGCTTTGAGGATTTATGTATGTTAAAGATATTTTACACCAATTTAATCTTGATTAATTCCAATTTTAAATATTTATTTTAGTGTTAAGGTTGAATAAGATATCTGTTATTCTTAAAATTTATTTCATGAAAATACTTGCTATTCCTTTTAACATCAGGATAAATTTTAAGCAAGCTGTTTTTAAGAAAGAGAAATAATTTTAGGAAGAAACATTTAAGTTTAAAAAATCTTTTGTAAAAAACTTGTGTGTAGATATTTAAGTAAAAGGTCTTTTTTGTGATTTTTTAGGCCTACTAAATTTTATCTGCAAGCTAATTCATTCTAATAATTTGATGTTGATAACAATTATGTCCAAACCTACTGTGATTAGTGATACTTTATTTTCTGAGGGCAAAGCTTTTCTGGGACCCTGAATATCCTTTTTGAGTTTAACTCTTAGGTTTGTCATGTCTTTAGACTGTCCTCTTTAAGAAAGACATCAGCAGGGGCAACTAGGTGGTGCAGTGGATAAAGCACTGGCCATGGATTCAGGAGGACCTGAGTTCAATCCAGCCTCAGACACTTGACACTTACTAGCTGTGTGACCCTGGGCAAGTCACAATCCTCATTGCCCTTCGAAAAAAAAGAAAAGAAAAGAAAAGAAAAAGAAACATATCAGCAGTCAGAAGATAATGAGGCAATATCAGAGATTTAAGACTAGTAAATATCTGACATCTGTCCCTGAGAATAAGGTAAGGAGGTTATTGTGGTAAAGGTTGGACATTCCCATACTAGAAAATATGTCCACCCATTATCAGGGTAGAAAAGGTGAAAACTTGCCATTGCAATACTAAATCTATTAGTTACTGAATTAGTACTAAGCCATCTAAATGGCTATAATAATCTATAACTGGGAAAGATCTTGCCGTTTTTATTTTCATTTGTTGGCCTAAGCAATAGTTAAATTAGTGCTTGAATTTGTCAGAGATATAAAATACAATTCCTGAAGTATTTCAGGTGGTTATATTAGTGAACAATAGTAACTTATGATCTATTTTATGTCACCATAATGGAAAATCTGATTTTACCTGTTTTTTTATTTACTCTGGAATTAGAATATGTGTAGAAATGCATGCAAACTGGTTAGAGTCCCCTTAAAGATGTTCCTATTGTTTAAAGAGATTCTCAAAGTAATAGTCTCTGTTGATATCCATTTGAATGTGGTCAATAACTGAACATGTTTTACTATATACAATTATATTATATACTCATATGAAATATTGTCTAATTTATTCTCTTTATACAATTTGAGATTATTATATTTACATGCCCAATCCCACGTCTTTTGCTATTTGTTATTATGCATTTTAAAGCAAAATCATTTCTACAATGTTGAATTTAGGGATAAAAAGCATCCACTTACCATAAGTACCAGTTATATCAAAATAAGATGTGATTTTTCTGTAATGAAGTTACCAGTGTGAGACTATAGTTGATGCTTGTTATCTAAGATATGTGATTCTTGAGAGCTGAACCCACCTGGAACTGTTAATAGATATTATTCCAAGTCTGACTACAGGTATAATCATCAAGAAATTCGTATGACTTAATTTCCCCAATATGACACATTATCTGACCTGGTGATTGGAAAAATAATTTAAATCTGTGTAAAGATCAATTTAATAGATGTTTTAATAGAGGAAGAGGATCTCTACAAGTGACCTGACTCTGAGATCACACCTGGACCAGAGAGCTGCATCAGATGGTATCCCAAGAATCAGAGAGCTATATGAGATAAGTCTTCTGAGACTTAAGTGGGAATTTTTTTTTCACCGTTTACTTTTTCCCTTTGTGTACTTTATCTGTAAGATCTTCTTACTAAAGGGGACTGCCCCCTTTGGTTTTGTCAATGCATCATCCAATTTTCCCCCTCCCCCCACCCATAATAAGCCCTGTAATAAAGAACTCTTGTTAAAGCATTTGAAATATCAGATAGTGATTCACTGAGGGGAATTGTGAGAAATGATTATTAATAATTGATATTTTAGGGAGATTCAGAGCTTCCCCCCTTCCTCCAAAGCCCTTTTAGAGGTCCAGTTTCTCCTTGAAATAAGATTGCATTGAATCTCATCTTGGTCAAACCCATCCCAAGCTTTCAAAGAATCTAAGGTGGGGAAACCCACAGTGTTCTATTCAAACTTGGATAGACAGAAATCTCTTTAGCTAGATAGCCCAAGGCTTCTCTATGTTGAAGAGGAAGAAATTCTTTGAATTGATAACCCAAGGCTGGAGATAATCTCTCTGTGCAGGGGTCAATCCTTGGCCCCACTGACCACCTACTGTTTCAAGGGTATACAAACTCTGCACCCTACCATGAGGGTCTTTGGTCTGAGAGAGATAGCTATGATTATCCTATTATTAATAACTTGCTGGTCTTATTAGTACATTTATTAAATCACAGAGAAACTATATCTCTCATATTTTTAATCACCAGAAAGGACAGGGATTGGACTTACAATTTCATTGATATAGGGAACTTTTAAGTGAAGAAATTCCCTCTGCCAATGCACATTGGCACCTCCTATGGTTAAGTGTCTTTTCCAAAATCACCAAACCAAGGCTTTAAGGTCAGCTCTATTGATATACACTGCTTCTAATGCTAAGCACATATTTATAACAATCCATTAACCAGCACTTAATGAGCACTTATAAGTACCTATGTGGGCTACATGGTACCTAGCACCAAGTTTACATTTATGACAGAAACATTTGGAATAGAATTTTTCCACTCCCCATTTCCCCATCCCCCCATCCCCCACCAAAAGTCTGAGCTGTATTCTGTTTGTTTTCATGAAAATCATTGCACGAAATGTTTACAGGCAGGCTTGCCTTCATAACATGTAGAAGGTTCACACACATGAATGCCACCAGGCCATCACCTTCCCCAGCCCTCATTGCTCTATATCCTTCCCAACCTCAAGGAGCCGTGAATAATAAGCATTTAGCCCTCCTTGCCCCTTATGTTCTGACTACTCCTCTCTTCTAATTAGTTTAGCTCAAAAATACTTTCAGTGTGGGGTAATCCTACAGAGTTAATGACAGAGCTGCTTAAAACTTCTAAAAGAAATTGAAACCAGTCGAATTGTTTACCACTTCCCAAGCTTGCAACTCCTTTTCCTGTTGCTGAGCCTGCTGGTCTGATGGGTTTTCAGTTGTTCTCAGGCACAGAAGAAAGTCTCCTTCCTGATTTCTCATAGCTTCTACCAGACAACACCACCTGCTACCAACAGGGTTAAATTAATCCATTCATTATACCAGACCAATTTACCCTGTGTAGAGCTGAGAGGAAGGGTGGCCTGACTGCAGATAAATGCCAATTTTTAAGTTTTGAGCATCCTCTGGCTTCAAATATGTCTTCAGATTCACCTTTGCAACTCCCCACTGCTCTAGGGGTACAGGACATAGGAGGGAACACAAATGGAAGGCCTGAATCCAGGCTGACGAAGAGCTCCTGATAAGGCACTGAATTAAGTAAGAGAGGCTAGGAAACAGGTAATTTGGATCCAAGGCTGACATAGGGCTTACTGGGATGTCTCTCGAAGAAAGTATTTCTTTTTAAATATTCCATAGTTCAGTCAAAGTGACCTTCTTCCTCTTTCTCTGTGCCTTATGGAAAGGAGCTTCTGCTAAGGTGGAATAAATTATAAAGTTGTTACAAAACATGCCCCCAAAATCTGTGAAACATTTTTACAAGTACCCATATAGTCCAAAGAAAAGCAAACTCAAGCTTAGCTACTTCAAGGGGGGAAAAAATTAGATTCAATGAAATAGAGGGCTTTCAAGCATTCCCGATGAAAAGACCAGAGCTACATTGAAAATTTTACTTTTATTGCAAAACTAATATTTTACTTCTTCCCCAATTACATGTAAAAACAAATTTATAAAATTCTTTTCCTTTTTTAAGTTTTGAGTTCCAAATTCTATCCATCCCTCCCTTCACCCCTTCCTCAGATGATAAGCAATCTGATATAGGTTACATACTTACAATTATGTAAAACATTTCCATATTAAAGTGAAAATAGTATCCTTTGGTCTGGATTCACACAACATCAGATTGCATTTTTCATCATAAATCCTCTAGAATTATCATGGATCATTGTATTGCTAAGAATAGCTGTTATTCACAATTCTTCATTGTACAATATTGCTGTTACTGCATACTATGTTTTCCTGGTTCTGTTCATTTCACTTTGCATGAGTTCATATAAATCTGCCCAGGTTTTTCTGAAACCATCCTGTTTTATAGCACAATACTACCCCATCACAATCACATATCATAACTTATTCAGTTACTCTCTAGTTGAGCATCCCCTCAATTTCTAATTCTTTGCCACAACAAAAAGAGATGCTATAAATATTTTTGTACAAATAGGTCTATTTCCCTTTTCTTTTATCTCTTTGGGATATATACCTAGCAGTGGTATTACTGGTGTAATGATTGGAGCAGGAGAACTGTAGCTCCCAGAGATAGATGAATCTAGGCCTTTCTCTCTTCACCAAATTCTTATTCTCCTTAATAAATGCTTAAAAGTCTAACTCTTGCTAAAGTTTATAATTTATTGGCGACCATTCACTAGATATCATAGATAGAATAGCTAGAATTTTAGCCCCTTACACTGGGTCAAAGGGTATGAACAGCTTTATAGCTCTTTGGGCATAGTTCCAAATTGCTTTCCAGATAGTTAGATTGGTTCACAACTCCACCAATAGTGTATTAGTGTCCCTGTTTTCCCAGACTTCCTCTACATTTATCATTTTCCTTTTTCATAATATGAGCTAATCTGATGGGTATGAGGGGTACCTCAGAGTTGTTTTAATTTGCATTTCTTTAATTAACAGTGATTTAGAGCATTTTTTCATATAGTTTTGATTTCTTCATCTAAAAACTGCCTGTTAATATCCTTTGACTAATTATTGGGAACACTTTTATTCTTACTAAATTTGGCTCAGTTCTTTTATCAGGGTACTTGCTGTAAAATTTTCCCATTTCCTGCTTCCTCTTCATTTTGGTTACATTTGTTTTGTTACACAAAAACTTTTTTTTTTAATTTATATAATCAACAATTACCAATTTTAAATTTCATAATGTTCTCGGTATCTTTTTTTTTTGTCTAGTCTTTCTATCCATAGGTCTAAGAGGTATCATTTATGCTTTCACCAATTATATCTAAATCTTCGTATATGGGGTGAGAAATTGATCTATAGAATGATGAGCAGGATGGTTTCAGAAAAACCTGGAAGACTTATATGAACTCATGCAAAGTGAAATGAGCAAGAACCATAAGAACAATGTACATAGTATCAGCAATATTATATGCAAGATATGACTGTAAAACAAGACTTAGCCACTCTGATCAAGGCAATGATCTAAGACAATTCCAAAGAACCCATAAGAAAATGCTATCCACCTCCAGGGAGAGAACTGATGGACTCTTGAATGCAGATTGAAGCATACTTTTTAACCTTATTTTCATGGTTTTGTTTTCTCTTTGCAATATGGCTAATATGAATGTTTTGTATGACTTTCACATGTATAATTGATATTGAATTGCTTACTTCTCAAGTCGGAGGGAGAGAATTTTGGAACTTTAAAATGATTGTTTTTAAAAATTTATATGTATTTGAGAATCATTCTATGAAATACTTTTTAAAAATTAAGTCCTGCCTCTTGTAAAAAAAAAAAAAACCTAAATCATTACTGATTAGAGAAGGACAAATCAAAACAACTCTGAGGTGCCACCTTATACCTATCAGAAATGACAAACGCTGGAGATGATGAGGTGAAAATAGGTATATTAATGAACTGTTAGTGAAGTAGTGAAGTGGTACAACCATTTTGGAGGTCAATTTGGAACTATGCCCAAGAGGCTAGAAAACTGTGCATATTCTTTGACTCAGCAAAACCACAACTAGGTCCGTATCCTAAAGAAACCAAAGAGAAAGGAAAAGGACCTATATGTACAAAAATATTTACAGCAGCTATTTTTGTGGTAGCAAAGAATTGGATAGTTCATCAATTGGGTAATATCTGAACAAATTGGACCATATGACTATGATGGATTACTATCATGGTATGAGAAATTATGAAATGGGTGGTTTCAGAAAAAACATGACAAGACCTATGTGAACTGATGCAACAGTGAAATGAACAACTAGATCATCGTGCGCAGTAACAACAATGTTGCAATGAGGATCAAATGTGAAAGACTGGCTACCTGATCAATACAATGATGCTAGACAACTCCAAAGGATCATGATTGGAAAAAAATTACTATACCTCCGGAGAGAAATTATAAACTGAGTGCAAATTTAAGTCCAATTTTCTTTATTTTTCTTGCTTTTTTCTTTTTACAATATGGCTAATATGGAGATATTTTGTATGATTTCACATTTATAATTGATATCATATTGCTTGCTTTCTCAATAGGTGGGGAAGTGGGAAGGAGGGAAGGAATTTGGAACTCATAATTTAAAAAGAAAATGTTTAAAATAATATGTTATGGGTAAATCCCTTGGAAGATGCTAACATTTTCAATGGACAAATACCAATTTTGTAGAGCCTCTGTCATATATAGGGGTCATACATAGTGTGCCAATAGGAAATACAGATCCCAAGATAGAAGCATTCATTATCTAGCTAAATACAAGGAATCTTTTAGAACTAAAGAATCATAGCATTAAGTAATTCTACTAGTCAAACATTGATAGCAATATAGTCTACCAATACTGGTTGGTAGACAGTGGCACCCATGCTAGAGAAGCAATGTAATATCGGTGATGGAATTCTGAAGTTGGAGTCAAAGACCTGGGTTCAAATTCCACCCCATTCACTAGTTGTGTGACCCTAGACAAGTCACTTAACTTCTCTGGGCACCAGTTTCTTCTAATGCAAAATGAGTATGCTGGACTCCATGACCTCTAAAGTCTCTTCCAGCTCTAAATTTATGATCTTACTGAAAATTTGTGAAGAACTATGTAATCATCACTAAGTCATTTTATGATCTCACTCAAGTAATACAATTGAGAACAAATAGCAGGTCAAGAAAGGGCACCAGCACTAAAACTGAACTGCAGCAGTTGTATGTCATATATGATGGTATTTTTATCAAGTAATTGCCTAGACAGTAGACAGACATGTTAATTATGATAAACTCTGCAATTCTTTCTGGAAACACTACATGCCAATCAGATAATACTTGGACTTTGGGGGGAATTTATAAAACATGAGATCACAGGAGTGAATGGTCAAATTCCCTTTATTTAAAATTATACCACTGGCATAACCTATAACTGTTTTGTTCCTTCTTCATATTCCTTTGTCTTTAACTGATTTTTAGTTTGAAATGCTTTACAATTATGTATGGATTACCACGCAGGGAAGACACAGACTTATACACTGGGAAGAAACTTAGCAAGAGTTTGAATGGATACAAAGGATGCACCAGCTATTAACTGACATGCTAAACTGCAATTGTCAGTCAATAATACACCTAATATTAATTAATGTTAAATTAAAAAACAGGCAGATAGTATGGGGATAGGCTGTTAAACTAGAGTAAGGAAAATATGGATTCAAATCCTGCTTCAAACCATATACTAGCTGTGTGACCCCTGGGTCAAGTCCCTTAATCTATCAGCCTCAGTTTACTACCTGTAAAATGGGGATAATAACCATCTTACAGGTATTGTGAGGACTGAGATAACAGATGCAAAATATTTTGCAAAACCTTAAAACACATACAAATGATAGCTATTATTATTATTAATGTAGAAGTACAATAGTTAAGCAGTTACATAATGTATGTAGTTGTTATGTCTTATGTGATAGTAAACAACCAAACTCTATAAAATGGGACCCATTGACCCTACCATCTATTATTTGACTGATCTTATTTGGATCTTGAGTTACACATTAGATCAGACTCCTGATAGGTTGGGCTGGCTAAATCAGAAACATAAAGCTGGCATGAGAAATGGACTGATGTGTGTGGGAGTATATGTTGCTGAATAAGCAATACACTACTAAAGGCTGTCAGCAGGCTGCTTATTGAGTCTGCCCAAGACAGTCACAATGAAGGCAAAATCATGGTTCCCAGCAGTATGTTTGAACACTGAATCTTTCCCAGGAGAATATGGTCACAGTAAAAAGGACTGGATAAGTGCCTGGCAAAATGTGATATAAGGATTTTTATAATGATCCCCCATTGATTTCTTCCATTGAAAGGACTAGCACATTCCTAGCTGACCAAAGCCCAAAGAAACTATATTCCTTAGAATATGAATTTGCTAAATTGAAAACCAATGCTGACTACCATCAAAACAGGATTAAAAGGACCCAAATAAAACAAAATTATGCAAAATCAATCTATCATTCTCAGATCAAATTTTGAGAGAACACAAACTATAATGAGTGTTGCGCTCTCCCCCTTTCACAGTCTTCTGTTGATTTAAGAAAATAATTAACTATTCTGCAATGATCTTTTGTCCAACAATATAACTTGTGTATGTAAAGAATACACAAATGTCCAAGACATTAAACTGAGACGTTCCTAAAAAAAAAAAAATTCCCTGGTGAAAAGAATAAAGAACTGTACAAGAAATCCATACCCCTATCAATAATCTCAAGATTCCCACATTTTATTTTTCTTCCATCAGGTTTAAGACAGAGATATTCAGCTTTCCCCAGTTGCCAGTTCCCCTTTTGTCAGAAGCCTTAAGCCAGACCAGTAGGAGTATTTCCATCTTGAAAGTGTTAAAAACATGCAAGATAAGATCACAGGCTCAGCTGTGCTCTCCGTCCAAACTGTGAGAATTAATTTCCTTAATAAATGCGCTTAAATTAAGTGGAAACGTGGATTTTATATCCCCAAATTATAAGTTTTTAAATGAAGTGATGTGACAAAGGTAAGGTCACCCAGGAATTGGAGCAAAAGTAGACCTAACTTGTGAGCTGTCTGTAATGTTTCCAATGTTCAAATATTAGAAATAGTGTTATAGTAACTACCTAAATCAAGTCTGACATCCAATACAGAATTTGTTTTAAAGCAATTTTGCAGTGACAGGCCAAGAAAGACAAAAATAAACACTCCCTAATCAACCAACAACCATGAAAATGCAACAACTCAAAATTTACTGGTGAAAGGGAAACAGAGTAAAATTGTCACTATAGACCACATAAACATTATATAGGATTTCATTGCTGAGTTTATTATTAGCATTAAAGGTGTGAACTCAGGACAAAACTTTCTCCACAAATACCACATTTAAATGGTTCCCCCATGTGTTCATTCTCTAAATGTAAACATCTGAACACTAAAGTTTCTCCTGAAGTTCTTATAATTTTTCTAGTGTGAATTGTCCATTGAACAATGAGGTTAATTCTCTCCTGGATGCCTTGGTCACAAAGACTGCATTAATATAGTTTTTTCCATGTTTATTATCTGAAGTTTATAAAAATATGAGAACTGAATATCACAATCACGACACACAGAGTTCTTCTCAGTGGGCTAAGGGACAATAAGGGTTATTTTCTGAATAAACCCTTTGCCACCCTGATAACAAGCACAGGGCTTCTCCTGAATAGATGCTCTGATGTCTGTCTATAGTGGCCGTTGGTTGAATCTTCTCCCACGTTGGTCACACATATATGGTTTCTCTACTGTATAGGATTCTTTGATGAAAATTTGAGGTAACCTGAGGAAATAAAGCCTTTACCACATTCATCACACTTATAAAGTTTTTCACCTGAGTGAATCCTCTAATGAACCCAAGTCCTCTGAATGAAGCCTGTGCCACATTCATCACATTGATAGGGTTTCTCACCTATGTCGAGTCTCCCTCTGATGTCTATAAAAATTTGAGTAATCTTTGAATCTTCTTCCACACTGATCACCTGTATATGGTTTCTCACCATGTGGATTCTCTTAATGAAGCCTTTACCACATTCATCACATTTATAGGGTTTCTCCCTGTGTGGTGTCTCTGGTGAACACTGAGGTATGCTTCTTTCAATGAAACCTTTATTTTACTACCATTCAAAAGGGGATTTATGTGGATTTTCTGATGAACAATCAGGCATCCTCTTCTAGTGAAGCATTTTCTTCAATGACATTCATCATACTGATAGAGTTTCTCACCTGGGTGGAGTTTCTGATGTCCATGAAAATTTGAATAACTTTTTAATTCTTTTCCGTACTGATCACAAATATACGGTTTTCCATCTGTGCGGACTCTCGAAGGAACAGACACAAGCTCTCCAAATGAAGCCTGTGCCACATTTATCACATTTATAGGGTTTCTCTCCTGTGTGGACTTTCTTATGACTATTCAGGTATGCTCTCCAAAGAAAGCCTTTGCCATACTGATCACATGTATATAGTTTCTCTCCTGTGTGAACTCTCTGATGAACAAAGAGGATTTTTCTCCCAGAAAAAAAATTACTACAGATGGAACACATAACAATTGTCTTCCAAGAGATTTCTCTTATTGGTGACAAGTGATTTTGCAATCAATGTTTTCTTATGGTCACTGTATCCATAGAATTTCTGTTCAAAAGGGATTTTCAGTTGGCATTTTGGCCTACCAAGTCAGATAAAAGTAGAATCAGGAGTGGCTTTTCTGAACTTCTTTCCATGGAAGAATTATTAATGATTCTTATGTTTATATCAAGGTTTTCCTGGCTTGCAAATTGGTCTTTGCTTCCTCTGCACTAGTCATACAATATTTCCTCCCTGAATCTGGAGTAGTAAAGTAACTTTTCCAATCTTACCAAGTTATAAATTCCTGAGGTTCCAAGCTTTTAGATCCTTTCCTTACAAGGCTTTCTCTTATGTCAATGTAAATGACCAGCCATTCCACTGGGAAGTCATGTTGATCTAGGTCTCTGGACATTTCACCCTGAACATTATTTGTGTGACTCCAGTTCTTAGATATTTAAGGCATCTCACCCTTCCCCAAAGGCTTCCTGGAGGGGAACATTTATGTTTTAAGTCCTGTAATCCTTCTGGAAAACTTACTATGTAGTTCTCACTCTAGTCTCCTGAACAATAAAGAAGAATTCATTGTAGGTGATGATGGAAAAGTACTGTTTAATATACTGAACTAATTCCATTCCTAAAACCATTCCTGAAAGAATCTGCTATTGTTCTAGGGTATGTTTCTGTTTTCAATACAATAATGGTAGCAGTGGATACTACTAATAAAAAAATGGTAATTAGTGCCAAAGTGCAATGTAATCATTTTGTAAATCTAAAAGCACTACATATATAGCAACTATTTATTAGAATATGGTATTAGGAATAATTGTTTAATTATGAATTCTCTGAAAATACTAAAAGTTGGTGTTTTTTTAAAAATACAAATTAAATTAAATTAAACAAGTCCTAGTAAGATTCACACATGAATCAGAAAACACGTTCATGCAGGCAGAACTGATCAAGGAAAAGCTCTCACAACCTACAGGCTTTGTTCCTTCTGCAGAAATGCATACGGAAAAGAGGTTTGATCACTCCTAAAAAAGGGAGAGCTATCTGATTTAAACATACTAGAATGTATTCCCTTGATCCTGGATCTACAAAGTGAGCACTTGATAAATGACTTTCATAAAATGAGGATTTTTTCCCCCCTGCATTCTGCTTTAGAGTTTTCTGGAGGCAGCTAGAGCACTGAGCCTGGAGTCAGGAAGACCTGAGTTCAAATGCAGACTCGGAGCTTTACCTGCTTTATGACCCTGAGCAAATCGCTTAACTTGTTTGCCTTAATCCACTGGAGAAGAAAATAGTAAACAACTTCAGTATCTTTACCAAGAAAATCCCATGGACAATACTGGCATGCTGTGGTCCACTGGCTCTCAAAGAGTCAGAAAGGACTGTAAAACTAAACACAACAATCACCTTCTTTCTATTAGACACTCTCAGCCCAAAGGTGAGTAAAAAAAGCCAGAGAATAGCCCAGGGAAGTAAAAGCAATAAAAACTTGCATTTGTATAGTACTTTAAAGTTTACAATGCACTTTCTACACAGTAACCTTGTGAGATGGATAATGTACACAATTACTATCCATTTTGCTGATGAAGAAACAAACTTAGAGATATGAAATAATTTATCTAAAATCACATTAAGACACATGGGGGGGCAGCTAGGTGGCGCAGTAGACAAAGTACTGGCCCTGTATTCAGGAGGACTCAGACACTCGACACTTACTGTGTGACCCTGGGCATGTCCTAAACCCTCAAACCATTCCAAGAATTAGAGGTGCGTTTGGGTTTTACAATAAGGCTCAAATGCACCCCTCTCCCCCGGGGCCATTTTGCCTCCACTCTAAGGCGCTCCGTATATAAACGGAGCGGTTTGTTTGCCCGCGGGCAGGGACTCAGAGCCCGGCCGGGCGCTGGTCAAAGCTGACTGCCCCGCATGGGGAGGTCATCGCCTCGGCCCCTTCAACGTACTGAGAAGGAAAGGGGAGGCCCAGGGAGGGCCCACGCCTGGCACAACGGGAGGCACTAATGTTGTTGGTCTATGCATTATGGAGACGACTCGTCCTGGGTCACCCAATAATCTGGATTCCTTGTCTCCTGACTTTAAATGCCGGGCGCCTCCTGCTCTGGGGGTGCAGAGGGAGCCCCTGCCCCACCCCCGCCCCCGGCCGGGGCCGACGCCTGCGCCCGCCGAGTCCGAGAGGCGCTGGGCTCATACTCAACCTCTGGGAAGCGCCCACGAGCCGGGGCAACAAATGAGCAACAGGAAGGATCCGCTGAAGGGAGTCCTTCGGGCCTGGAAAACCGTCCCCATCCCGGGCCTCACTCCCAGCTTCACAGCCCGTAGGGAAGCGACTGCCCCGAGGCCTGCCCGGGGCATTCTGGGAGAGGAGCCGTTATTGGGCATGCGCAAAAAGGAATACACCTGTGGCCCCCCCTCCCCCGCTGTTTTTTTAATTGATGGCTTGGGAAGTGGAAAGGCTGGGGATGTAGAGTGTGTTCCAAGTTTGTTGTGGTGGTTGTGGTAGTGGTAGGGGTGGTGGTGGTAGTAAGACTCATCTTCATGAGTTCAAATCCAGCCTTAGACACTTAAGCTGTGCGACCCTGGGGCAAGTCACTTCACCCTATTTGCCTTAGTTCCTCATCTGTAAAATGAATTAGGGAAGGAAATGGCAAACCCCTCCAGTATTTCCAAAATAAAGGCAGATTTGAATACTGTCTCTCAAGGCAACCACAGATGGGAGGGGAGAGGAAAAGAGGGGGAAAGAGGAAGATAGAAAGGGAGGAGGAAGAGGAGGAGGAAGGAAGGAGGAAAGAAAATAGAATGGGTTGGTTGAAGACCACACATACTAATAGGTAGAGGCTTTTATATGTCACTTTAAGGTTTGGAAAGCCCTTTACATAGGTCATCTCATTGTCCTAAGATGCCCAGGAGGTTAGTTTCTATTATTATCATCCTGTTTTACAGACCAGGAAACTGAAAGGCAAAACAGAGAGTAAGTGATTTGCCCAGTCACACTGATACATATTTGTTTTTTTTTTTCTTTTTGCCTTCTAATTGAGTGGGGAGGAGTAGGAGGCAAGGAGAAAATTTGAAGCTAAAAAAAATTTTAAGTCTCTGTGCTTTTAAAAAATTAATTTTTTAAAAGAAAATAACAAAAGGGGTAAGAGGTGAAGAAGAGAACAGTCCAGACAGCTAGAAAGTACCAAAATTTTGATTTGAACTCAAGACCAGGGCTTTCTATCCAGTACAACCACCTAGCTTGCCTATAATAAGTCTGCACTTAAACAAAAGCTGGTTGGAATGGTTAATAAATTGCACAGGAATGGTTTCATGGCAATGTCAGGATTCAAAAAGATCGAAATATGAGAGATCGAATGTTACAGTCCTAAAAGTTGCTCCAAAAAATCAATTTAAGGAATATAAGATAGAGAAGGCATGGACATGATAAATGTCTCAAGTATTTTTTTTTTCTGGCATAGAATTTAAAACTAGAAGGGATATTGGAGATCATAGTCCAATGCCTGCCTTTTAAAAATGAGGAAACTGAAGGGCCCAGAGAAATTAGGAGAATAAATTATTTATTTAAATTATTTAAGTTCACCAGGGAATTCAAACCAGGAATGGAACTCAGGTCTTCTGATTACAAATTCTACACTTTTACTACTGTATTATGTTGCTTTCTTTGAATAGGAGCTTCAATACATTCCCCTTCCCCTCACTCCTTCCAAACTTCCCTATCACTGTCAAGGGCACCTACATCTTCCTGGTCCCCAGGCTTACAACTTAGATGTCATCCCCAACTCTTCACTATCTCTCACTCTTACATGCAATCTATTGCCAAGATCTGTCCATTTCACCTTTGCAACAGTTCTCAATTTATTTCCCTTCTCAACTCTGATACTGCCCATCACCCTGGTGCAGGTCTTCATCACCTCATGGCTGGACTACTGCAATAGTTTTCTGGTGGGTCCACCTGCCACAGTTCTCTCCTCTACTACATTCTCCAATACACTACCAATGATTTTTCTAAAGTGCCTGTCAAACTATGTCACCCCTTGACTCGATACACTCTAGTAGCTCTCTATCACCTCCAGGATCAAATACAAAATCATCTAGTTTGTGGACACTCAAACATAGCTTTCCAGTCAGCTTGCACTTTACACACCTCTACATACACTTCAATCCACTGACACTGAGCTCCTTGCTGTTCTAGGATAGACAGTCTCTCAACTCTGAGCATTTTCTCTGACTGTCCATCATGCCTGGAAATGCTTTCTTTCTTCATCTCTGTCTCCTAACCTCCCTGGATTCCTTCAAGTCCCAACTAAAATCCTATTTCTCAGAAACCTGTCCCAAGCCCTCTTAATTCTAGTGCCTCCCCTCTGTAAATTATTTCCTTTTTGATCTGTATATAGCTTGTTTGCGCATATCTGCACATTCTCTCCCCCCAATCCCTGGAGGGCAGGGGCTATCTTTTGCATATCTTTGTGCTCCCCATTGCTTAGCACACGTGTCTGACACATAAGAGCTACAATAAATGCTTATTGACTGACTATACCTACCATGTAGAAGGAAGATTTGAATTGTTCTGATTGTCTCTAGATGGCCAAAGTATGAGCAATGAGTAGAAATTTCAGAGAGGCATATTTAGGCTTCATATAGGAAAAATTTTCTAACAATTGTAACTGAGTTATAAATTGGGGGAAATGTCATCAAATATCTCGGATAAAGATCTGATACCAAAAGTATACAGGGATATTAATGTAAATGTATGCATATAAAACCCATTTCTCAATGGTGGCCAAAAAATATGAACAAAGAGTTCTCGAAGAATTGCAAACCATTAACAAACATCGCTAAAACAAATGTAAAGAGAAACAACTCCAGGATTTTACCTCATATTCAACAAGTTGGTAAAGATTATACAGAAGAGGAACTGAGGTAAACAGGGTTAAATGACTTGCCCAGAGTCACATAGCTAGTAAGCATTTGAGGCTAAATCTAAACTTAGGAAGATGAGTCTTCCTTTATTCTATGTCCGACATTCTATCCACTGTGCTACCTAGCAATGACTACAATAATTCAAAGTGGAAAAACAAAATAAATAAAATTGAATGCTTAGTGATTATAAATACCAAACAGCACTGGGGAAGAGTTGAGAATATGTACCTTCCTCCTTTATTTGCAGAAGTGGGGTTATGGGTGTGGAATATAGATGCAGTTAGGTCACATAGCAGATGAAAATTTTATCATTTTTAAAGGTCCTGTGCCTATGCGTTGTAGAGTTTTAGCAAAAATCAACCTTTGGGGCAGCTAGGTGCCACAGTGGATTGAGCACTGGCCCTGGAATCAGGAGGGCTGAGTTCAAATCTAGCCTCGGGCACTTAATACTTACTAGCTGTGTGACCCTGGGCAAGTCTCTTAACCCCAATTGCCTCACAAAAACAAAACAAAAAAAATAATAATCAACCTTTTACTTTGTCGAAAGATTTTTCTACATGTATTCATATAACCATTGTGGCTGTGGGTATTCTTTTTTCTAATGTGATTACTTAATTTGTGTTTTTAATGTTAATATATCTTTGTGTGCCTGGTACAAATCTAAAATTTGAATAGTTAATCATTTTTTCTATATTGCTGTGATTTTTTTGCCAAGATTTTATTTAACATATCTGAAATTGATATTCATTAGTGATGTTGATCCTGGTATGTAATTCCTTTCTTTGCTCTGTTTTTACCTGGTTTAATTATTAGATCAATATTTCTCACAAAAGTATTTCAGTAGAGTGTTTTCCTTTTTAATTATTTGGAATAATATGTACAGTTATAGGTATAATTGTTCTTTAAATGTTTGTTAGATTTCTCCCTATAAATACATCTAGACTAGGATTTTTTTTTTCCCTTTTTGGGAGTTACTTTACAGCTAGCTCAATTCCTTTCAGTTGGTCGGGTTAATAAGTATATATTAGATGTCTACCATGTTCCAGAATAAATTGGAGATACTCAATAGAGGGAAAGCACTAGCATTAAGGAGGAATCAGGAAACGCTTGTCATAGAAGATGAAATTTTTTGCCAGGATGTGAAAAAAACCAAGGAATCCAGGAATGGGATATGAGGAGGGAGAAGATTCCAGGCATGGGCTGCAGCCAGTGAAAATGCCCAGTCAGGAGACACAGCATCTTGTGTGGAGAACAGCAAGGAGACTAACCAATGTCACTGGCTCAAAGAGTACATGGAGGAGAGAAGAAGGTATAAAAAAAGACTAGATGGGTAGGAAGGGGCCAGGTTTTGAAGAACTTCTAATGCCAAATATAGTATTTTATAATTGATCCTGGATGTGATCAGGGAATCACTGGAGTTTGTTGAATGGGGCAGGGTGACATGACCATACTTCTGCTTTAGGGAAGATCAATTTGGCAGCTAAGTAGAGGCACCAGTTATAGAAGGCCTTTTCAAGGAATTTAGGCCCCCAAAAGGAGTAGAGATATGACAGTGGCTAGCAGGGATGGCTAGATCAAATCAGGGTTTGGGAATTTGGGGTTTTTTGAGAATGTTGTGACATGGACATGTTTGTAGGGAGTAGAGAAGCAGCCAGTAGTTGGAGAGAAAATGAAGACTGATAAGTTTAGGTGATAAAGGAGGAAGTCTGCTGCAGAAAATGGGATGGAATAGGATTACTTGTACAGGGTGAGCCAAAAAGTCACAAAGGGGTCGTGATGTTTTAATAACTTTTTGAAACTTATTTTTTCTTCACTTTTCACCATTTATGAAATTTGATTTAACATGTAAATTCATTTCCTTTATATACTTATATGATGCTATGGTATTATAAAGCAAAACCAAAAAATAAATCAGTTATTAAATGTTTGTGCCTTTTAGCCCACACTGTAGATATAGAAGGGGTTGTCTTAATAGGGGAAGGGTTATCCATTTATGTGTTTGTTTATTCTTTGTCCTTCATTCTCAAAGAGTACCATGACATCAAAGTGATGACATGACTTGACAATGAATTGGATTTAAGTGAGACAGGGCTGTGCAAAGTCATCAGCCTCACTCCCTCCTCCAGAGCCATCTGGGTCCAGTGGCAAGATATAGATAAGGACAACAGGAGATGGCACAGATGCAGTGGGAGACCCTGTCCTAAGCTAAGGTCTTTCCCAGGTCTCAGTTTGTCTGAGGTAAGGACCATTCAGTGATTAAGGCTAGGTAAAAAAATGAGGCAAATAATGGCCTCTTTTGCCTAGTCAAAAAAATCAGCTGAGAGGGGAAAACCCTCAGAGTTTCTGGACAAAAAAGAAACAATTGCTATTTACACTCACTCTGAGCCATCAGAGCCTAACAGTGACCAAGTAAGGCCTGGGATTGTTGGCCAATCAATGAGAGCCAGAGTGATTTATATAAGACAAGAACGAAGAAGGCAATATTGCGGCAAAAGGAATCTGTGTGTTGTATGAGGAGGGAAGAAAGTGAATTCTTGGCAAATGGCCTCAATTTTTTCAGTAAAATATGAAACAAGGCTCTCAACTGAGAGGGTTAAGGAAACAAGGATAAAGCCTCAAGAACAGGATCAAAGACTGAGATCTATTACTTATCTCTATGGAAACTACCTTTTGGGGGTGAGGGGGAGAGTGGGGAGAACAGCAACAACTGAGTCCCTGATATAAAAATCTCTCTGAAAGTGAGCATTGGAACAAATCTATATTTGGAGTATACAAAAATTATTAGAATTCCCTTAGTTTCCAGAGGAACTTTATTAAAACTTGGCCTAAAACATAAAAGGTCCTTTGTGGTGACAGTTACTACCTTGCTTGATAGGCAAATAGAAATTACTGAGGACAATAAAGCACAAATCAACCAGGCTTCTCCTGAGACATTTGAGAATTTATGGTCCCTCCAGAGACATCATTATCTGCAAAGATTCCCTGAGACTTCCTTCTTCGCATCCTCTATATCTTGACTGAGGCTCAAGGAGTGAGCTATCAGGCTGATTTGCTTTGTGCAAATGGAATTAGGAGAATCCTGTTGAAAACCAGGAAGCAGGGAGTTAATTAATCTAGACCTGACTGACTTATCAATAAAGACATAAAACTTAACTGTCCCAGTGACTGCAGAACCCACACCCACCCCACCAAAATGTGGCTCAATGGCTTAAATACCCTCCTTCCCCAAGTGTGGGTTGAAACTCTATTAAGAGGTTCCCAAGCAATGCATGTAGTCAGTTGCTGATCAGAATAAAAAGAGTGCTTGTCTTGCTGGACCATACTTCACTCTGTTTATGTTTCTGTAGGGGGTAGGTTTCTGGTTTTGATAGGCATTATGGCCCAATTGCTGCCATTCATGCTTGTTTTTTTCTAGGTGGAGTCCATTGTGTCTCTAGTCATCAAAATCTGAGGTCTGATCGATGGTACATGGCCACTCAGACTTTGAGGCCAGGGCCTAAAGAGACCTGTGTTCATGGCTGATGGTGTTGCTTACTGACACCTGATCCTATATATATATTATATATAATATATATATATATATATATATATATATATATATATATATATATATATATATGAGGTTTGAATGAACCTCCTTTTGCTCTATAGCCATAAGTCCTTTGTGTCATCTTAACGCATATCTTAATGCAAACCAAAACTTGGATTGGCTTGTCCATCAGGCCAGGTGCACTCTTGTATTGATAATATATTGGGGCCTTGCTGACCACCCCATTCATAGCTCCAAAAATCTTTTTGTTCTCCTTTAGACTTGATCAGCATAGGAAATACAATAAGGAGAGCTGATAAGCCCATAGTAAACAAGTCTATCCTCACAGCAGGGTGGGTGTATGCCTATCTCCCCATGTCTGGAATGCCCTTCCTCCTTATCTCCTTGCTTCCTTCAAGTCTTAGCTAAAAATCCTCCCTTCTGCAAGAAGCCTTTTTCCCAGTCTTTCTTAATCTTAGTGCTTTTTTCTCTTATATTAATCCCCAATTTATCCTGTTTTATCTCTTATTTGTACATATTTGTTTGAATGTTATTTCTCCCATTTAGTCTATGAGATCCTTGAAAGTAGGGACTGTTTTTTGACTTTCTTTCTATTTTCACCTCTAGCACAGTGCCTGGCACATAGGAGAAGGGGAAAGGGAATAGGCACAGATGGCATGGGTGGATAGAGTGCCAGGCCTAGAGTCAGGAAGACTCCCTCTCCCTGAGTTCAAATCCAGCCTCAGACACTTACAAGCTGTGGTGACCCTGAGCAAGTCACTATCCCTGTTTTCCTCAGTTCTTCATCTGTAAAATGAGATAGAGAAGGAAATGACCAACCATTCCAGTAATCTCTGCCAAGAAAACCCCAATTGGGGCCACAGAGAGTTGAAACAACTGAAAGCAGCAACAACAATAACAATAGTCCCTGCTAGGGTGCTTTACAAATATGATCTTGTTTGATCTTCACAACAACCCTGAAGGGGAAAGGCTGTTTGTTCCCATTTTATGGTTGAAGAAACTGATGGTAAACAAAGGTTAAGGGATTTGCCCAGGGTCACAAAGTTAGAAGTTTCTGGGGCAGGATTTAAACTCAGTTCTTCCTAACTCCAGGTATCCAGGTGCTTAATAAATGCTGCAGGCTCACTGAAGAAAACTGACTTCTGCCTTATGATCACATCTTCAGCCTTCGAAGATCCTTGTAGTATCAGTGTTGAAGTAAGATACTCCTAAGACTTTTAGCCAATCAGCATCAAAGTGTGAAATGTATACAGGATGAAGTTCAAGTTTGTAAGGTAAGAAACTCGGAGCTCTGGAAAAGGAGCCTGGAAGATTCATTATTGTATTAATGCTGGATAATAAAGAGACTCTTTCTTGTAATCATGAAGTAGAAGAGATTGAAGTTATCTCCTCCTTGCTACTGAGGAAGCCTGATTCTATGAAGAAAATAAAGATAAAATAGTTCTAGCTGAATAGGAATGAAAAAGGATGATAAAAGGAAGATTTGGGGGTGAACTTCAAGTTCAAGATATGATACATAAGGAATCCTTTGCCACTGGAAGATTGCTATGAGTAATCGACACAAAGACTCACACAAAGTCCTCCCCTACAGACACCAATCTACAAAAGACCCACCCAGATAATTCATCTTTGTATATTACCTAGTATCATCAAACAAGTCCAGGACAAATCTGAGATAAAGTTTAGAGCCATTTGGGAGGAACGGGTTAGTTTCAGGGCATGTACACACAGATAAAATCAGAAAGGCTTAAATAGATAGGGAACAGGTAGTTTCCTCCCTGAGGAAAACCTAAGAATTTCAGAACCACCAGAACAATAGCCTATAGAAGTCAAACTCTTGGCTTACCAGTTTCCAAATTAAAATATAATTGAAAAATGTTTACAAAAATGAGTAACATACAATACAATACAATGTGAATTTGCTGTTTTCCTAAATCAATATGCAGCCCAGGGATCCATTTCTATTTAAGTTGACATCACTCATCTACAGGAGGTCCTGGTCCATTCTTGGTTCCTAGCCTAGTATGTTTGAATGAGTACAATTAAAAAAAATTCTGAAAGACATGAAAGTAGAGCAGAGATCAGCGTCATTTATCTGTGAACACTTCTGTTATAGTGGGTAAATGGGTACGGGTTGGGGTTGGGGTTCTTGGGAATTCCTCTTTAAAGAATTACACCCTCTTGCACACAAAACTTAGTTAGAACAAGGTGATAGTTTATTTAGGAGCAAGGGAATGGTGGGGGGAGGGAAACCATGAAAGAAATCCTTAGACTTTTCATGGGGAGATTTGGCACAAAGCACATGGCTCAGAGGTACCAAATCTCCTCGACACAGGAGACCGGAAGGTAGCTTTTATAGATGACTGATGGGGGTGGACCATCTGCCTGTGGAAAGTTCCTTTAGTGAGAGAGGACCAATCCCCCACTGTGGTAGCTGGGGGATTGGGTGAGCAGTGGAGGACCATCCCCACTGGTAGTGACTAGAGGAATTGGGTGAGGGGTGGCTACGGATCCCTCTTCAGAACAACAAAGGCCGAAGCCACACCCAAACTTATCTCCCCAGATAAGGGAGACCGGAATGAAGGGATAGGAATCCCAAGCTAGCTCAGTCTGATTTGGTTCCTCTAGGCCTTATCTGTCCTCTGGTTTAGTTTCTCAAGGAGAAGATTCCTCGGTGTGCCCCAGAGAATTCTGGGGTGCTCTGCGCCCATGACCTACTTCCATTTTCCAACAATTACATACAGAGTCAGAGGAAATGAGCATCCACAAAACTTGAATCTGACATCCAATCCAGGATCTATGATAGGATTGGTTTTTCACTGAGGTTCAAGGAAGAAAGAACTTTCACTCCATAATCAAATACCACCAACAGAACCACAACTACCAGGAAATAGTTTTCTAATTACTAATTATAGACAGGGTTTTATATACCACTTTAAGGTTTATAAAGCATTTTACAAATATTGTTTTATTGACCCCCCACAACCACCCTGGGAAATAGGTAAGATCATTTTCCCCATTTTATAGAAGAGAAAACTGAGGAAAACAAGTCAAATAATTTTTCTCAGGGGCACACAGTGTTTCAGGCAGAATTTGAACTCAGGTTCTAGCACTCTACCACCTAGCCTGAGGTTCATGGGGAAATTTATGTTTGAGTAGAAATGGGTTTTCATATACCTTGTTTGTAACACAAAGAAGTCAATTGCTGATTTACTTTCTGAAGGGAAACAATAGGCTTGAGCTGACTAAAACTCTCTCCACAAATAACCCCATTTAAATGATTTCTACCAGGTGTTGGTTTTCTAATGAACACATGCCTTCAAGCTTGAATAAAGCCTTTTCCTGAACCTTGCCTTATGGATATGGTTTCTCTGGAGAGAATATTCTGATGAACACTGGCTGGTATATTCTCCGCTGAAAGTCTTTGTCTTTGTCATCACATTTATATGTTTTCTTCTGTATATATCTCTGATGTCTATGCAGAAATGTGGCTGCCTCAATACTTTTCCCTTCTAATCATATATAGAGGATTTCCATCCAGTGTGGCTCCTCAAATGCTTAGTAAAAATACAGACACTTGCCTGAATCATCTCCCACACTCATCACATTTATTGGGTATCCATCCTGTGTGGATTCCCTGATACACTAAGGTGGATGCTCCATTTTCTGCTAAACCCTGAGGGGTCACTGAATCCTCTTTTATACTGATTACATCCAGGAGATCTCTTCCTGTTTACACTCTCTGATGAATATTGAGATATTCCTCCTAAGAAACTGTTCACCAACCTGATCACAGACATAAGATTTCCCTCTGTGGACTCTGAAAGAATCTTGAGATTTATTTTCCAAGGAGCTCTTGCAAATGCATATCACATGTATGGTGTTTCTTTCCTGAGTGGATTCTCTGATGAATATGAAAGAGATTTTCTCAAAAACCAAAACAAAACATTGGCTAGAGGTGAAACTTTTGAGTCTTTCTCACATCGAATTTTTCTGGTGGGTGAGAGGAATAATGTGTCCTCCTCAGTAGGTAGGATACATTATACAAGTCCCAGGGACTTCTGCTCCCCCATCTCTCACCATTCTTCCTTTTCCTGCTGAGTTAACAGTTAACCCATAAAGGATGTTCCTCTCAGATATGAACAAAGTACATTATTCAAGCCCTAGAGGCTTAGTCCCCCCTTCCCCAAAATTTTCCTTCCTTCCCCTGCGGAGTTAGCAGAGTTTTCTGAAGTTAGATATAACAAAGAATAGTAAAAATCTCAGGGTCTGGTTGTCCCATGGGATGGGAAAGGAGTGATGTCACATCTGGGGGAGGAGGAGTCTACATGTTTAGAAGTGTCACAAAGAATGTGAACTGGATGGGGGAGGGACCTTGCATTATATCTAGGATAAAAAGAAAAGTTTGCTGTGGCAAAGTATGCCACTCTCCTAGAGTTGTGTGCCCTTTCTTGCAAGATCATAATAAAATGGCCTTCCTTCTTTGCACTGGACCAGGTCACGCCTCAGGTTTATCTGTTTCTAACAGTGGTGACATATGATTTTCTTTTTTCCCCTGGGCAATGCAGGGTTAACTGTCTTGCCCAGGTCACACAGCTAGTAAGTGTCAAGTGTCTGAAGCCGGATTTGAACTCAGGTCCTCCTGAATCCAAGGCCAGTGCTTATTCCATTGCGTCATCATAGCTGCCCCCAACATATGATTTTCAAATCAATGTTTTCTTATACTCTACAAAATTTCCAGATAGCAATTTGGATGGGTTGTTTTAACATTATACCATGGAGAGTTTTGTTCCTCCAAGTCAGACAAATGTTGACCAAAGAACACTCCTTTTTTTCCATTAAAGTATTTATTATTTTCCAGTTACATGTAGAGATAGTTTGCAAGATTTGTTTTTATAAGATTTCTAGTTTCAATTTTATATCCCTCTCCCCTCCCCAAGACAGCAAGCAATCCAATATAGGTTATATGTGTACAATCACGTTAAACATATTTCTGCATTAGACATGCTGTGCAAGAAGAATCAGAGCAAAAAGGAAAAACCTCAAAAAAACAAAAACAAAAACAAAATAGAGATAGTATTGTTCAATCTGCATCTAGATTCCATAGTTCTTTTTTCCCCCCCTGGCTTTGAGAGCATTTTCCACCATGAGTCCTTTGGAACTATCTTGGACCATTGTATTGCTGAGAAGAGTCAAGTCTATCACAGTTGATCAACATGCAAAGTTGTTGATAGTGTGTACAATGTTCTCCTGGTTCTGCTCATCTCACTCACCATCAGTTCATGGAAGTCCTTCCAGGTTTCTCTGAAATCCACCTACTCATCGTTTCTTACAGCACAATAGTATTCCATTACATTCATATACCACAACTTGTTCAGCCATTCCCCAATTGATGGGCATCGCCTCAATTTCCAATTCCTTGCCACCTCAAAAAGAGCAACTATAAATATTTTTGTACAGTGTGGGTCCTTTTCCCCTTTTTTAATGATCTCTTTGGGAAAAAAGACCTAATAGTGGTAATTGTTAGGTAAGACACTCCTTCTGAGCCTTTTTCCATGAAAAGAGTATTCTTGGATATTAATTTTCCCCCTCAAAGTTTTCCTGGTTTGCCATGGGTCCTTAGTTCCTTAAAACAGCTGTGCTCCATTCTACCCTTTCAGACTCCTGAGTGTTATCCCTTTTCTGAGTTTTTCTAAGGTTCAATCTCTTATATGGTCCTATTTTCTGATACATTTCCCTTGAAGATTCACCATGTTGTTTTTCATTCCTGAAACCATAAATGGTCATACTATTCCAGATCTAATGCTGAGAAAGGTCATGTTGCTCTAAGTACCCCGGAATCATCCCCTTGGACATTCATCATGCTATGATAGTTTCTGATATTTGAAGAGTCACCTATCCCCCAGCTTACCAGCAGAATGGTCTTTATACAGGTCTCTCCATCTTTCCTCTTGAGAATTTGTTATATATGGTTGTCAGTCTAGTTTCTTAAAACATCAAAAAGAACATTTACAAGTATGGAATAGTTTAGTTTCTGTTCAGAGAATTCAAGCTACTCCATTCACTGACAGTGACCATGCAAAGCAAAAAAATAACTTACTTGTTCGAGTCGTGCCATGTGTTTTTGTATTTCCAAAGTAGGAAAAAGGGAATGAGTACAAGGTACCCAATGTAAACCACTTCATCTATCACTGTTATTAATAATACTAATAGTGTTACCAATAATATATTCATTATTTTACCTAACATTCAAAATTGGTGTGTTAACAAAGAATATAAAATTAATATTGGTAAGATTATATACCAGTCTCAAAAATGACATCAAAGAAAGCTTTCTCTTCTAGGTATTACTTTGTACAACTTTGTAGAAATGAATACATAAAAATCCAGGAACTCCTTTGCCTCAGGAAACCTGTCTGATTTATGCAAGCTACTTAAATGAATGCCCTTCATCCAGCCCCAAGGCACAAAGATATTTTAATCAGCATTTGTTGAATGGAATATAGGGAATAAAAGAAGGATTTTGTTTACTACATTCTGCCTTCTAGTAGACTTCATTAATAAAATTAGGCATCCAACCAATACATTTTCATAACCTCCCACAAAAGCAGTGGTACCTAAAGACTGTATCTGTGGAGACTTTCAGAAAAAACTCCATCAAGTCTACCACTGACACCATGGTCACTCATTGACCTTTGTTTTATTCAGCAGCCTTAATAGTTGGTTAACTGTAGAGGGATGCCAGAAGCTGATTCATGAAATAATTAGACACTGAATAAAATGTTAGATTGATTGTGAAATTCTGAATTCAGTGATAATTTGTACCAAGTTCTCTTCCCTGAAATACACTTGTATATGCAGAAATACAGACTGGTATTTGAAAAGGAATGATTGCTAACAATACAATAGGAGTCTACTAGAGTCGGTTTCCAAAAGGCTCATAAGAGCTAATTGTTAAATTTTTCAGCGTTAACATTACATTTACATTTCAGAAATAAGCAATGGCTATAAGTCAGCAGCAGTAGGTGGTACAGTGGCCTGGAGTATCAGGCATAGACTCAGGAAGGACTCATCTTCCTGAGTTTCAAATCTTTCCTCTAATACTTACTAGCTATGTGACCCTGGGTAAGTCACTTACTCCTGTTTGCCTCATCTCCTTATCTGTAAAATGAGCTGGATAAGGAAATGGCAAACTCCTCCAGTATCTTTGCTAAGAAAACCCCAAAAGGGGTCACAAGGAGTCAGACATGACTAAAAACTACTGAACTACAACACACAAGTCAGGGTTTGATTTATTATTTTCTTGGTTGTCTACATTTAAGAAAGTGATGAAGAAAATCTAATCATGCAAATTAAACTTAAAAGTGTTCTGTGAACCTTTTTTTTTTTTTTTTTTCAGAGAACCCATTTTATTAAACAGTCAACAGTACACTCCTACTTTCAATTCAAATTTCACACAATAGATCCAGTAAAGAGAAATAAGATGGATCCATTAAGGGTGTATGAGTGTTCAGGAAAGACTAGCCCCTCTGGTGTTGAGGGCTTGCCTAGCCCCCGTTCAAGAATTTTCATCCACTTTTGGTGTTCACCTTCATCCAGCTCTCACCTGTGGCTCCATAGCATGCACAGTGGCCACACCCTGCTACAACCTTCTTGGCAGATGGCTTTAAACCAGGCCTCAAACCCTCAGTATTGAATTAGGGGAAATGTCTACCCCAAAGCATGTGAAGACTTCCCCCAAGAGGAATGGGCAGATGAGAACATTTTTGTTCCAACAGATTTAAGAGTGGCTGAATCAGGTGCTATGGAGCACTTAGAGCTTGGTCAAACATTGAAGACACCAAGGTCCATCCACTGTATCCCAAGCTATGGCCAGTCATCTTGATTCCTGTCTTGCAATTGGACTTTGATGACTCCGGAAGAGAGAAGACTTTGTGCAACTCTCTCACTTAAATCCAATTCACTCAGGAATCAAGATATCACCCAGCGGGGGCGGCTAGGTGGTGCAGTGGATAAGCACCGGCCCTGGATTCAGGAGTTCCTGAGTTCAAATCCGGCCTCAGACACTTAACACTTACTAGCTGTGTGACCGCTGGGCAAGTCACTTAAACCCCATTGCCCTGTTAAAAAAAAAAAAAAGATATCACCCAGTGAAGTCATTGGTCCTCTGCAAAAACCAGAGGAACAACTAGAGCCTATACCCACACTTTTTGTTGAAAGGGTTTATTTCTGCTTTGTGTATCCTGTACCTCTTCAGATCACTTTTGGTTCTCTCTGGAGGGGTCAACAAACTACCAGAGGCCAAATGTTCCTTCCAATCCCACCGTAGCCTGGTTTTAAAAATATTCTTAGCTCCTTGGCTAACAACCCAGGTGATGGTGGACATTGCCAACCTTTGCTCTACAGCAGGGAAACAACCCTTGTTTGTGTCAATGGCAGCCTACTGAACCTATAGACCCCTTTTCAGACTAATGTTTTTTAAATACATAAAATAAAATACAACACAGAGGACTGACATTCTTTGTATCACAGACTTGAGTGCCTGAAGATTAGCCTGTTCTTCTGACCTAGATCATGACAGAGTTCATAGGAAGGAGAAGAAAAAGTTCAATCACACAATGTACACCAGGCTACAGGGAACTGAGAACTTAATAAGAAGCAGTGAGCAGCAAACTGAAAAATAATTTTCAGCTAACAGATGGGTCAGTAGTGACAATGAGTGACTGTCGGCTCTCCTTCATAACTGCTCAGTAAATAATAGAGGAAATCAAAATGTTCCAGAAATTCAATGCATGGACTTGAGCTTAAAAAACTCAGTATATATCTACCTACCCTGAAGCCCAGGATGGAGAGTTTTGTTTCTATCTTGTCTCAAAAGAGGTAGTGTATATAGAGGGCCTTATAAATCCTAAGTCTAAATAAATGTCAGTTACTTTCATTATCTACTGACCAGTCAGTGGCAAATCTGTGCTTATCCCCTCAAACTATCTTCTCACTTTTGACAGTCAAACTCCCAGAAAAATGTAGGTGCGTTTATTACCAATACTTCCTCTCCTCTTGCTCACTTTTCAACACCTTGCAAGCAGGCTTCAAACCTCTTTTCCCTACTCAAGTGAACCTACTCTCTCCAATAGCTACCAATGAGTTCTTAATTTCCAAATGGTGTTTAATATTTATTCTTGTTGACCCATCCGTAGCACCTGGCATTGTTGATGGCTTCTCTTTTCTTGTTACTCTATCCTCTCTGAGTTTTTGTGACACTATTCTTCCTTGGTTTTCAGTAATCCTTTAATTAACATTTGTTGAAATGAATCGAATCAGTAAAGATTGGTGGAAGAAGCAGAGGATGTTTCTCTAGGAAGCACCTACTAATGGGCGTGCTTGATGATAGTCTTTTAATATTTGAAGAAATGTCAAAATCAAGAAATGCACAAAGCAAGAAGACCTAAGTGTTCACCACTATCAGAGTAGACATCCTGGTCAATGTCCAGTTGAAGGATTCCTTATCAGTGGTGAGGTTTCCTTTTAAACAATGATATTGTCGGGGCAGCTAGGTGGCGCAGTGGATAAAGCACCAGCCCTGGATTCAGGAAGACCTGAGTTCAAATCCAGCCTCAGACACTTGACACTTACTAGCTGCGTGACCCTGGGCAAGTCACTTAACCCCCATTGCCCTGCAAAAAAAAAAAATGATATTGTTGGGGGCAACTAGGTGGCATAGTGGATAAAGCACCAGTCCTGGATTCAGGAGTACCTGAGTTCAAATCCAGCCTCAGACACTTGACACTTACTAGCCGTGTGACCCTGGACAAGTCACTTAACCCTCATTGCCCCCACCAAAAAAAATTATATTGTCATAACTTCATTGACCTCCCCACCCCCTGCCTCAGGATATCCCACAGCCTTCTTAAAGAAATCCATAATCAATTGAAAGAAATAAATCTAGTAAACCATTGTGGGAAAACAAAGTAGATAAAAATTTTACATTGTCCAGATTACAACATATAATTGGACAGACAGTCCATTGCATTAGTCCATTATCTCAATAAGTGAAGTAGTATGTGACTACTGTTATCGTATACAGACACTAAAGATAGATAATAAACTGGACCCAGAATCAAATAGGAGAAAGATCTCAGAATTGTTTATATTTGGGAAATCCCATAGTACTTACAATGATCCCAGATTGCCTATAGTAACAGAAGTCATAGAGCTAGGGATTAGACCTATGACTTCATTGACATAGGTAACTCCTGGATGAAGACAGTTCCTCTACTAACTCGAGTTGGCATTTTTCTGCAATCTATAGTCCCTAGATTACTGAGAGATTAAGTGACTCTCCCAGAGTATATGTCAGAAGCAGGACCTTGAGGCCAGGTCTTCCTAGAGCTAAGATCACCCCTTTATCCACATTGCCACAATTGCCTCTGAGTTATTTTTTTAACATCAATAGTCTCCTGAGTTATGCTGCTACATGGAAATGAGTAATGGAACCATCATGATCTTATAAAAAGTTCTCCTCATTTTCACTCTCCACATAATGAGGAGACCCAAAAACCTCTACTTGTACAAGTGGTCCCATTCTATCTTATCTTCTTCACCCAAGGCACCCAATCTCCTACTCAGTGCCTTTATGTGGGATGTTCCCAATGCCTAGAATTTTCTCCCTCTTCATCTCTACCCCCTGACTTCCTTGGCCTCCTTCAAGTCTCAGCTAAAATCTAACTTCTGCAAGTACCTTTTCCAAAACTCCCTTAGTGCTACTGCCTTCCTAGAATGTTCTCCAATTGTCCTTTTTATACCTTGTATGTACAGGGTTATACGTATGTTTTCTCCCCAATTCAACTGTGAACTCCTTGACAGCAGGGACAGGATTTTGTTTGTTTGTTTGTTTGGTTTTTGCCTTTTTTCTTTGTATCCTCAGAACTTAAGCCTGACACAAGCAGGTTCTAATAAATGCATGTTGACTTTTTTAGCTCCCTTCAATAACTCAGTAACTGTTGAGGGGTAAAGAGGAAGTAAAGAAGGAAAAAGGCAGATGATTACATTTGTAGACTAAAAGTTGACCTAATGTTACAATGATTATAGAGGTCTGAGTCTAGTAGTGATTTGTCCCATGTTTCCTTCTCTAAACTGTCTTGCATACACAAAATACACACCTGTCTTTGAGAAGAAATAATATATAGCTCAAGTGTATTCCTCCACCCAAGGATTCAGAAAAGAGGAAAATAATACATCCTTGACATTTTTCCTAACCCCACATTTTTCCTTGAGCTACTTTCTAAATTGCATACCCTCTTCTTTTTCAGAGCACTCAGCTTCCAGGCTATTTTTCTGACTTTCCACAAAAAGCTAGTCTCTTCCTCCTATGGAGCTGATCTCTAAGAACATCATATTAAACTCACATCCCCAAGGCAGAAGGCCACATCATACCAGGGCCTTTGCCTTGGCTCTCTTGGTCTCCCTTAGGAGGGGCCAGTCTCTGTAACACAGGCTAAGAATGAGAAGATCTGCCTGTTAGCAGTGTTCATAAGGAAGGAACAGAATTCTTAATACTACTGGTCCACAGCAGGCTACAGGGAAGTGAGGCTTAACCTGAAGACAAGACTATATGGCAGTAACTGAGAAATAGCATGTTGGTTTTTTTTTTCAGGTAATCTATGCAAGTGACTCTGCTCAATAAAAGGAGAGAGCTCAAAATATTCCAGGAATTATAGGAATTTGATCATTAGCATATGTAAAAAGTTTTAAAAAAAGTATCTAGACGTAAGGATAGAGAATTTTTGTCTCCATCTTGCATCAAATAACACAATGATATAAAGGGTTTGGTAAGTAAAAAAAAAAAAATGAAAAAAGAGAGGAAGAAAGGAAAGAGCTCTAATACTGATCTGTCAGAAAAGAAGTGGGGGGATGCATTTTTGCATCAACTTTATGACCGGGGAGCCAAACTCTAGATAAGGAGTCTAGAATGGGAGGGAGGATGGAAGAATCATATATTTAGAACTGGAAGGTACTTGGGAGTCATCTAACCCTACTCCTTCATTTTACATAGGAGGAAAGGGATACTCACCAAAAAAAGGACTGGTACAAGGTCACACAACAGAGCAATAAGAACAGCCAGAATTCAAGCCTCAGATCCTAGCCACAGATCCTAGCACCTATTCTTCTATAATGTGGCAATGCTGCCATGGCCTGTGGGAAATGCCTTCAATATGGGCTCCAACACAGGAAGTTTCCAGAGGTTTTGGCTTGGGAGAGGCAAGTCACCCTTCTTGCAGAGAAATACAGTTTGGAGGACTCTGGGTTCACATCTTCTAGAGAAGTGCTAAAAAAGCAATCACCCAGGAATCTCCCCAACTCCAGTCCCCCACGAAAATCATCCCAGGTGCTCACTTCCCCACCTCCCAATGAGTCTCCCTCTGCCTGCTCTAAGCCAACCTAAAAGTAAATTCATTCCTGGCCCGAGGAATTATAAGAAATAGAAGGCTGGCCTTGGCAGATAGCATCTGTACATGTCAAAGAAAGCTTGACCTTTGACATTTTTACCAATGGCTTGGATGTAGGGGTGACTATCTTATCAAATTGCAGATGACACAAATTTGGGACAATAGCTAACATGTTCACATCAAGCCTAAATATGACTTCTGAAACTTTTACCTTTTGCTCCTAGTTTTACCTCTGGAACCAAGCAGATCAACCACTAATCTTTTTTCCACATTATGTCCCATAACAAGCATTTGGGGTATTATCTTATGAGCCATCATGTGAGGCCCTCAGGCATTGCCTAACAACATATCCGTGGTAATACTTTATGTCAGATTGGATATGTACAGATGAGCTGGTAATCTGAGGCAGAGTATTGAGGAAGGCTACAGAGAAAATGTAACTAGAGAGCTTTGTCCCAAAGCCCCCACTCTGTAAAGGGTCCTTCCATGTTCTGAAGAAAACAAATTCTATTCGCCAGCTCAAGTAAACCTCTTATTTGCCACTGCTGGTTGAGGTATATAACTCCTTTCTCCTGTAGCCCCCTCCTCTGAATCTTTTGAGAGCTTAGGAAAGCATGCACATTTCTTTCCCACTTGGTTTCTACCATCCATATATCTTTGGGGATCTGGGCCAGACCATATACATTATCCCAGAAAGCCTTTCCTAAGATATTCAATTCAATAAATTACTTATTAAGTACTTTCTATGTGCCAAGTACTGTGGTAAAAGACAGCTCCTACAAAAAAAGAAAAGGACCTGTTTTATACAAAAATATTTATATTTGCAGTTGCTAAGAATTAGAAATTGAAGGGATGCCCATCAATTGGGGAATGGCTGAATAAGTTTGTGATGGAATATTGTTGTGCTATAAGAAATAACAAGAAGGATGATTTCAGAAAGACCTGGAAAGACTTACTTGAACTGAAACCAAAGTGAAGTGAGCAGAACCAGGAGAACACTGTACAACAGTCACAGCAATAATTTGCAATGAAGAAACTATGAATGACTTAGTTATTCCCAGTAATACAATGATCCAAGACAATTCCAAAGGTTTCACGGATGAACATGCTATCTGCCTCCAAAGTATTGATATTGTCTTCATACTGAATAAAGCATACTGTTTTTCACTTTCCATTTTTAAAATTTTTCATTCTTTTCATTTCTTTCATTTTTTGCTCATCTTCACATACAAAATGACTAATATGGAAATGTTTTACATGAATGCACATATATAACCTATATCAGATTACTTAACCATCTCCAGACAGAGGAGAAGGGAGGGAGGGATGAATGAAGAGAATTTGGAACTCAAAACTTTTTTTTAAATATGAAAAATTGTTTGTAACATATAATTGGCAGGGGAATAAAATATTTTTTAAAAGACAGTCCCTGGGGGCAGCTAGGTGACACAGTGGATAAAGCACTGGCCCTGGATTTAGGAGGACCTGAGTTCAAATCCGGCCTCAGACACTTGACACTTACTAGCTGTGTAACCCCTGGGCAAGTCACTTAACACCTCATGCCTTGCAAAAAAAAAAATGCAAAAAACCCCAAAAACAAAAAGACAGTCCCTGCCCTCAAGAAGCTTTCAAATCTAAAGAAGGAGCTAACATTATAATTATATACAAAGCAAGCTATATGCAGGACAAATAGAAATATAGTAAAAGAGGAAAAGCACTAGAAGTAAGAGGGACTGGAGAAGGCTTCCTGTAGAAAGTAGGATTTTAGTTGGGATTTAAAGGAAGCTAAGGAGGTCAGTAGTCATAGCAGAATAAGGAGAACATTTCAGGACTGGGGATCAGCCAGAGAAAATTGCCTCCAAAAGCTTCTAAAACCTACATTTGTGACCAAGAGAGAAAGAGGACCCCCTGATGAACTGGTGAAGTTTCATGTCCTTGCTCCATTTCCTTAATGCAATAATTGCACCATCATGCATCCGACAAGTCCTGTAACCTTGGAGTCAATCTTTAATACCGTCTGGTTTCTCAACCTTCAGGTACAAATCAGGATATCACATTAATATATTTATACAGAAAAAAAAATTAGGTAGAGCAATAGATAAAGAACCAGTCCTGGATCTAGGAAGACAGAAATGAAATCCAGCCTCAGGCACTTATTGGCAGTGTGACTCTGAGCAAATAATTTAAGCTCTATTTGTCTCAGTTTCCTTAGCTGTAAAATTAAGATAATAATAGCACCTACCTTTGCGGAGTTGTTGTGAAGATCTAAAGGAGGTATTTATAAAGCACAGCACAGTTCCTAGAACATGGAAGATGATTAATAAATATTTCTTTCTTTTGCTACTCAGTAAAAATGCCTAAGCTATGTGTAAATTTTATTAAAAGCTTACAAACAGAAAGCAAATGAGGAAGAAAACATTCCTTATTCTAGAGAAACAAAAGTTTAGTTCTGCTGATCTGGAGACCCTGGGCTATTTAAAAAAATAATGAGAAGCGGGGGCAGCTAGGTGGCACAGTGGATAAAGCACCAGCCCTGGATTTAGGAGGACCTGAATTCAAATCGGGGACTCAGACACTTGACACTTACTAGCTGTGTGACCCTGGGCAAGTCCACTTAACCCTCATTGCCCCACAAAAAATAAAATAAAAATAATAATAATAGGAAGCTAACTCAGAGCATCAGCAGCCCTTCTTGATCCATACCAGTCAGTTACAACTCCTAATGTCCCAGGACCCACAGTTTGCCTTGATCTTGGCATTCCTGTGTGGGAGTTTTCAACATTGGAAAGTAGAAATCATTGCTAATGACCAACAAAACAGGACCCACCCCAACCTTCACCAACACAAAATGTTTAATCAGTGATTTTGCAAAGAATGAAGTTTCAGTGAACCCCACCAACACATTCTTTGATGCCAAATGTTTGATTGGTCCCCAGATTTGGTGATGCAATTGTATAGTCAAACATAAAGCATTGGCCTTTCACAGACCTATGGTCTAAGGGGAGTACAAAGGTGAGACCAAAAGTTTTTATCCAGAAGAAGTATCTTCTATGGTCTTGACCAAAATGAAAGAAATTGCTGAACGTTACCTTGGGAAAACAGTCACAAATGTTGTAATCATAGTACTTGGAGACTTCAATAATTCCCAACATCAGGCCATCAAAGATTCTGGAAACATCACTGGTCTCAATATGCTCCAAAACATCAATGAGCCCAACTGCTGCGGCCTATTGCACATCCTTGGACAAAAACGTTGGTGCCAAGAGAAATGTGTTGATCTTTGACCTTGGAAGTGGTACTTTCTATATCTCCATTCTTACCATTGAAGATGGAATAGTTGAAGTCGAGTCCACAGCAAGGGACATTCATTTGGATGAGAAGCACTTTAACAAATGCATGGTCAAGCATTTCATTGCTAAGTTTAAGCAAAAGTACAACAAAGACACCAGTGAGAACAGAGGGCAGTCCACCATCAGAGCACTGCTGTGAATGTGCAAAGTGCACCCTCTCTTCCTGTACCAAGACTAGTATTGAAATCGACTCCCCTCTATGAAGGTATCAACTTCTATACCTCTATCACCTGGGCCCATCTTGAAGAGCTGAATGCCAACCTTTTCCATAGTGTTCTGGACCCTGTGGAAAGGTAGATGAAGATAAGAAGCAGAGAGACAAAGTATTTTCCCAAGAATTCTCTTGAATCTTATGCTTTGAACATGAAGGCTACCATAGAGGATGAAAAACTCCAGGGCAAAATTAATGATGAAGACAAACAGAAGATACTTGACAAATGTAATGAAATAATCACCAGGCTGGATAAGAACCAGACTGCTGAGAAGGAAGAATTTAAGCATCAGCAGAAAGAATTGGAGGAGGTATGCAATCCCATCATTTAGTAAGCTATACCAAAGTTACAGGTGGCATGCCAAGAGGCATGGGGGGGGGTGTTCCTGGGGGGTGGAACAGCCCCATCTGGAGGTGCTTCTTCTAGACCCACAATTGAAGAGGCTGACTAAGCACACCCAGAGAAAGAGCATATCACACAGTTTTCCAAAAACTGAAGGACTACCATTTGTAGCCAGAGCAGTAGCAGTTTAAAAGTAACATTGAAGCTACTGTGTAAATGGGGAATTCAGATACTTCAATGTATGCAGAAGAAAGGAATGAAGCACATTGCACTTTATCAATACTGTAAAACAAGTTGAAATGCAATACTTGTCCTGGAGAATAAATGCTACTTAAGATTGGCACCATTTTTAAATAATGAGAAAGCAACATTAAACTGACAAGCCTGGACTGTGGATTCATGATTCATGATTCATAAATCAATCACAAGCCTCTGAGAGTAGTAGGTTTCAAGAGACATGAAGTGTGGATAAGTTCAGTTTTATTTTTAACTACCTGCTATCTCTGTAGAAGGGCTGGATTTGAAAGAAAAGTCTCTGCCCAGAGAAATGAGGAAGCTAAAAACCATGACTCAAGCTATCCCCTCCTCACCCTTTGCCCCTCCCCAGCACACTGGCAATTCAACCCACCTTTCTCCCTACAAGTACTTTCCAAATAATAATTAATAATAATAATATTTATTATACTACTATAATATAATATACTATTATATAGCCCATACTAATATATTAGTATATATACTATATTATGTACTAATATGTTATTATGCATTAGTATATTATACTCTATAGCTATTCTATATCATACAAATACATTAGCATATGTTTATATATTAGTACATATGCTAATATCTTACTACTATGTAGTATATGTGCCATATATACTAATATAAGTATTATAATATATTTTATTATAATAAAAGTTGTTGCTCAGTCATTTCAGTCATGTCCAACTCTACATGATCTCATTTGGCATTTTCCTTGCAAAAATACGTTGGAGTGGTTTGCCATTTCCTTCTCCAGAATATTTTTTTCAGATGGAGGAACCTGAAGCAAAACAGTTAAATTACTTCGCCAGGGTCATATAACTAGTAAGTATATGAGGTCACATTTGAAGTCGGTCTTCCTAACTCCAGGCCTGGAATTCTATCCACTGCACCACCTAGCTGAGCACCTTAAGGTTTGCAGAGCCCTTTCAAATATGAACTCATTTGCCCTCGCAATAACACTGGGGGGGTACATATTAATATTACTCCCCAATTTACAGATGAGGAAAATTGAGACCCATAGAAGTTAAGTGTCTTGTCCAGAGTCACAATGCTGATTAGCTGGTAAGTGCCTGAGGTCAAATTGGAATTCAACTCTTCCTGACTCCAAGTACACCATTATTATCCACACTGACATCTAATGGCCCTCACAAACTAATATCTGCATAATTTTTTGTATGGGTCATGTCCATATTCCTAGATCTCCCCCCCAAAACACACACACACACACACACACACACACACACACCCCTTGATTTTCAGTTCCTTGAGGAAATAGTGACACTTTTTCATCTTTGTATATATTTGACCTAGCATCAATACTTTGCATGTTAATGAGTAATGTAATTCCATTGTTTATTGAACCGTATCATACTATGAGTTTTTGAGAAGGGTGGAGTGTTTATTGTGAAATGACCTGGGTTCATATTCTATCTGTGTCATTCTGAGCAGCCTTAGGCAAGTTGCCTCAACTTTGGGGGATTTAAGATTCCTCATCTGTAAAATGAGGGTGCTATTATAAATTATCTCTATTTTATAGATGAGGAAATTGAGAAAGAAGTTGAGTGATTTGCCCAAGGTCATACAGCTAGCAAATGTCTAGCCTGAATTTGAATTCCAGTCTTTTGACTCTAATCCCAATGTTCTGTGATCTATAGTGCCCACCAGCTGCCTCTATTTGTATTCTTCATTATACACTAAAATAAAAGGCTCTTCAGCATTTTATTCCTTAGTGGCCCTAGATTATCTTAATCTATTTACATGACCCTGGCAGAATATATCAACTTGAATGCAGGTATTATTTGATTTTTGTCTTTATATACCTAGCACAGTGTTCTTGTACATAGCAGGCATTTAATAAATATTTTTAAAATAAAATCTGCCACTGGGATTGGTCTTCAAATCCCCTAGTCCCTAATCATAGGGGGAAAAAAATCCCCAGCAGCTGCAAAGACGCTGTTTTGAAATGGCAAAGCACCTACTCCCAAGTTTTAAAGAGCAAAGTTGTTAATTTACTGAAAAGAGGAAGCCCCATTTAAAAATAAGTCCTCCCCAAATAACCCTAATCTAAGAGAATTGTTCCTCTACTTTGTACTGCCTCAGAACTACATTCTCTCTGTCTCTGTCTCTGTTTCTCTCTCATCTCTCCCTCCCTCCCCCCACCCCCCATATTGCATATCTTTTTTTTTTAAGGGGGGGGGGGCATGGCAATGAGCGTTAAGTGACTTTCCCCAGGGTCGCACAGCTAGTAAGTGTCAAGTGTCCGAGGTCGAATTTGAACTCAGGTCCTCCTGAATCCAGGACCAGTATTTTATCCACTGTGCCACCTAGTTGCCCCCCATATTGCATTTCTTTAGAATGAATTCCCCAGTAATGACAGTTCTCACAGTATTTGTGTGTGTGTGTTGTGTGTGAATTTAAGTGATTGATCAATTATTTCAAATAATGATACTCAGAAAGGTTTGTGAATGTGGCCTAGAGATTGACAGAAAACATAAGTTCTAAAAAGACTTGCTTGCTTATGTATTTATGTATTTTTCTCTTACATATTCCACAGACATGACTTAGAGGAACATGAGATGACTTTGTTATCTTTTCATGTATACAAACATGTGCACGCGCGCACGCACGCACACACACACACAGAGAGATACCAACCCTAGTAGGCTATTGTTGTCTCCAGCAATTTTAAACATCCGAAGGCCTGAAAAGAGCAATGGCAGGTTTGTGAATTGTGTCTCAAACAAATCCTGTTTGGTGGAATAAGTGAAAGAGTTAACACGATTCACAGGCTCTCATCAAGCTTTCAGACTCTTTCCTCTGAAGGGCACTCCTCGTAAGAACTTCAGCATCTTGCTGAGGGAAACTGCCTTGTGCGCAATGGGGATTCTATCCCTTTGGGAGCCTCATAGCTGCACAGCTCTTCTCTCATTTTAACTATAAAATATTTGTTGTTTTTCAAAGGGGGAAAGCTAGGAAGGGTGCTAGTAAATATAGCAATTATAATATGTTTTCATTTATTTATGTGAAGTCAGTTGATGCTATTATTTCAACATAAAAAGTTAACAACTTGCATTTCTTATAGAGCACTTCCAAGCTGAAAAGCCTAGAATTTTTATGACAAAATATAAGCTCAACAGAACATTTCATAGCGATATCCATTTTTTTAAAAAATTAATTCTCCCTTTTATTGAAGAAAATTCTCCATTCATTCCAAATTTGTTTTTAATTCCTTGGGTTTATAAGGAGATGTCATTTTTAGAAGTGAGATCACTAAGGAGCATCTTAAGACTATCAGTAGCTTATAACCTCAATTTTCTTCATACAGGGTCTGGTTTTCCTCATGGAGGCTAATGGATGAACACATGCAAGCTAAAGAATGCCTTAATAGGAATTCACTGACTTTAGCATAGGTACATAAGGGGATTGTGATGGTATTTCTGAAAATGTAACCTGTTCGTTGCCAAGAAGCTCTTCCACTTCTGCAAATATGCATCAGTTCTTATGTCCAGAAAAAAACACATTAGAGAGATCTTTAAGAGAATTAGGTGGAGAGCCTGGATAAAAACAGAAACAAAAACAAAACACCTTTATCTCCAGATTTACATGCCTATGTGTGCATGTCTCTGTATGTATGTGTACATATGTGTGTGTATGTATGAATAAGCTTTTAACCTAATTTTCTTTAACATATGCAGTATGCTTGTAAAGCACAAATACATTAGTACTGTATATAACATGTAAATATATACTGTCTGTGACATATGCAGCATATATAGATATTATATTTATGTTAGATAGGGTATTCAAATAGATACCATATAGAGAGATATGCAGATATATATACTAGAGAGAGACAGAGAGCAAATGAAAAGGCATATATGTTGTTTTATGAACTTTAAAGCATCAAATAAATGATAGTTTATTATTGTTATCACTATTATCATTATGATTATAATTTTGGCTTAGAGGTAGTAGATCTGAATTCAAATCCAGCCTCAGATACTTATTAGCTGTTTGATCTTGGTCAAGTCACTCCACCTCAGCTTTCCTCAGTTTCCTCAAAATGAAGACAATATAACATCTATCTCCCAGAGTTGTTGTGGGGATCAAATGAAGAATATTTCTACAATGCTTAGCACAGCTCTTGGCACATAGTAGGCACTATATACATGCTAACTTTACTATCTTTATCATTAAACAGAGAAAAAGAGAGTTTTTCAACTATGTCCTAGAACAACATCTACCTTCCACATAAGCAAACCTAGTTTTTCTTCTATATAGTATTTACGTTGTTCTTAAGACTTAATTAATCCAGGGAACTAAGGCTCCAACTATTTTCAAAATTTACCCCAGAAGGGTTGAAGGCTCCTGGGACTGGAAACATGCTTCTTACCAGCATTTTACCATGGCAATTGCCAAGGCAAGGAAAGCTGTGCCAACTGGATCAATGTTGTTACCTTGCCGATCACCTTCTCCATGCCACCTGTTGTTATATAAAACTCCTTTCGTTAATTATTAGATGGTCTATAAGTGTTTCATTTTGTTTCAGTCCTTAACCACCTTAAACCACCAGAATAGCCTGAATCAGACCTGATCCAAAACAAATGGGTACTTCCATCATCAGTCAATAGTCAACAAGTGTTTATTAACCACTTACTAGGTATCTCTCAAATAATGAAAGAAAAGACAGTTTTATTTATAGCAGAGATAAATTGATTTATCAGTCTCATTATAATAATCTCCACCTTGGGGAGGTAGAGTGGGGAGGCCCATCCTTCTCCATTATAATATTCTCCACCTTGGGGTGTACAGGGGAGGGCTTATCCTATTTATCCTATTTTTGGAGTTCCTAGGGTCCTAAGCCAACCCCCGAGGCTGGTACCGTTTTTTCTGTGGAGGTGTGTTTTTTGGGGTTTACATGTTCATAAGGTGAATCTGGGGGACAAATTTTGGCCTTTTCTGCGCATGTCTCTGTTTTCCCATGACTAGTTTCAAAACATAATCATTTTTCTTTTATTTCTGGTATGAATTTCTATAGGCTGTCAATTCCTTTTATTTGTAGTCAGGTCTCCTTGGCCTAGGTCCCTCTGTTCCTGTTATGGGCACTGATTTATGCGGGTACCAGAACCTAGCATAAGTTATCCATTAACTGAGGTCTGACTCCCTTTTAGAGCTAATATCTGGATTAAAGCTTGGGTCCTTAGGTTTTTCTGTTAACCCTTTTTCCACCTCCTACATCAATATGTGTTTGTTACATATGGTATTTGAATAGATACCATAGAGCCATGAAAACAAAAGTAGTCTCATTTCACCATTTAAAATCATATGACACTTATTTGCTTACTTGTTTACGTTATTTGTGTGTTTATTTTTGCAAGGAGTGTAGTGGAAGAGTCCTTGGTTTTGGAGTTGGAGTATTTGGGTTCAAATGTCGACTTTCACATTTATTGGTTGTAACTAGAGTGGGACAAAATGTAGGGGAGCTAACAGAACTTGCAGTCCCTCAGAAGCAGAGAACACTGAAGCTTCACCTCTATTTGGCAAGAATCCTTACACCGAAGCCACAGCCCAGGTGAGTTCCTCCCCAGATCCAGTCCTCCCTCACTCCCCAATAGTAGCTTTGTGGAGTCCCAGGGTCTTTACCTATGAGGCAAATACTCCTCTCCCCTGGATTTGTATAATGATGACATCAACATTTATATTGTGCTTAAATGTTTACAACTATTATTTCATTTTATCCTCACAACAAACCCAAGAAAGAAGTGCTATTATTATCCCCATTTTACAGATGAGGAAATTGAGGCAGACAAAGGTTAAGTGATTTGGCTGGCATCACGCAACTAGTAAGTGTCAGAGGCTGGATTTGAACTCAGGTATTCCTGATTCCAGATCTACTGCCTTACCTAACTGCCTCCAGCAGATTGATTTCAGGGCTAAATTCACTCGGCTTGCTTGAAGTACAAAAAAAATCGATAGTTCTTCTTTACCTCTCTATGCCTCAGTTTCCTCTCCTACAAAATGGAAATGATATTGGACCTACCTACCACAAAGGCTCATTATGGTAAAGGTGCTTTGTAAATGTTAAAATGCTTTAGAAATGTCAGCTATTGTTTTTATTATTAGTCAGTGAATGGAAGCAGCATAGCATAGTCAAAAGAATGCTGGATTTAGAGTAAGCAGAGACTAAGGTTCGATTTTCTTTTTCTTTCTTTCTTTTTTTTTTTTTGGTGAGGCAATCGGGGTTAAGTGACTTTCCCAGGGTCACACAGCTAGCAAGTGTCAAGTGTCTGAGGCTGGATTTGAACTCAGGTTCTCCTGACTCCAGAGCTGGTTCTCTATCCACTCGCGCCACCTAGCTGCCCCCTCGAGGTTCAATTTCTACCTTACTAACTGTGCGACTCTGGCCAATCACTCTCTGAGTTGAGAAAAATTAATATCATATCATTATATTATAACTAATTATCCATTGTGATCCACCCTTTTCTTTCTGTTTCTGTAAAGGCCCAACTGCCTCGTTAAGGTCAGTCAGTCTCTGAAGGGCATGGCTGATTGAGGAGATTGCTCCAAGCCCTCCAGGCACATGCTCCTTAAATTTGGGTGGACCCAACCCAAGTAGGAAACCTAATTTCTGTTGTAGAGTATAGACAGAATCCAGTCTGGGTGAGCCCTTACCCTGGCGAAACGAATCCCTGTCCTTGGTCCCCTCCAATAGAGTCTAAGATGACCCAGCTTGTGAAGGAGAAAACCTACCAGAGAGGTCGGAACTGAAATGTCTTCCCCTGCCAGATTGTTGGAGGTTCTCAGCAGGAGTAGCTGAAGACTTTTAACCCACCTCCTCATTCAATATCCACCAATCAAGGTTGTTTTTTACTTGTCAGTGATTCCCTTTCAGAAGGTATTTATAAGGGGGGGAGGGCAGCTAGGTGGTGCAGTGGATAAAGCAACTGGCCCTGGATTCAGGAGTAACTGAGTTCAAATCGACCCCAGACATTTGACACTTACTAGCTGTGTGACTTTGGGCAAGTCACTTAACCCCATTGCCCCACAAAAACAAAAACAAAAAACAGAAGGTATTTAAAGCAATCAGGGTTTTACTTGGCATCATTGGTTACCAAGAGAAACCACTGATCATCATTTTATTGATTATTAGTTAGCCTAATTAATTGATTATTAATTACCTAAGAAATTCTGTCCCTTGGGGTTTTCATTTATCATTCATCACAGAGTATTAGTTTCTTCTTGAGAAAAGTGATGATATCACTTTTACTCACCCCATGGAGGTTGTGAAATGCAAAGCTACATAAAGCACTTTGCAGAAATGCTTTGGATATGCTGGTTGGTTGTGCTATTGTTATTTATACTATTGAAAATTCCTTGGAAAGCAAACAGTGTCTCTGACTCCAGGATCAAATATAAAATCCTTCTTCCCTCCCCCACCCCAGCCCCACACACTTTCCAGTCTTCTTACATCTATACAACCTCTATGTTCTCTGGATCCAGCGACACTGGCTCCTTGCTGTTCCTCAACAAGATACTCTATCACCCAACTGAAGAAAAGTCCTTCCTCATCTCTGCCTCCTGATTCCCCGGGTTCCTTCAAGTGTCAGTGGAAGTCCACTTTCTCAAGAAACCTTTCCCCATCCTACTGATTGCTAGTGCCTTTCCTCTGCTGATTTTCTCCAAATGTGTATGGATGTGTGTACATATATGTATATATCTTCTTTGTATTATAGTTGTCGCTATGTTGTCTACCCATTAGACTTGAGCCCCTTGAAGGCAAGGACTGTTTTTTGCCTTTCTTTGTATGCCCCAGCACTTAGCATGGTGTTTAATAAATGCTTAATAAATGCCAGTTAACTGATTGACTGACTGACTCTAACCATGCTCTTTGGTGGAGAAGAGAAGCAAACAGTGTCACCAGGAATTACCAGGAAACCTCTGAGTATATAACACCTCTCTCATCTTGACTGTGATGTGCCTGTACAGTAAGTATAGCAGGTCCTGGTCGGGAATGATAAGTACTGGCCATGAGCCAAGGGCCTGGCTTCTACTTTCCGCTCTATCACAAACCAGCTTTGTGACCTTGAGCCAATCATTTTCCCTCCTTGGGCCCCAATTTTACCATCTGCTAAAATAAGGGGGTTGAACTAAATGATCTCTGGGGTCCCTTTCATCTCTATCATCATTCTCTGATTCTCCCCACGTTGTGCTTGAATCAAAGACATAAGTTAGGGATCATTACCAGTTTGATTCATGAGAATATTGATTTGTGATCATAGGAGCAGGATCTCCTATCGACATCCGATCCAATTATTTGCGAGCCTGAGCTGTTATTTGATTGACAGAATATTTTTTCCCAATTAGATGCCATCCAAAGGCAAGAAATCCATTTACAGAATGACTGCTGCTGCTATAAGATGCTTTCTTTTAACCAAGATCTAGCAAACTTGGTTTAACTGACACACTATTAATTTTAGTTTAACAAGTCAGATAACTGACCTCAGATTCAGGAAGATCTGAGTTTAAGACTGGGTGTATAAGTTATAGAGCAAGTGCCAATAAACAGTGGTAGAAGGCATTTCCTTTACCAATGGGCATTCACTATACTGATAAAATCATAGGTGCTGTCTCCCCCTCAAAAAACAACAACAAACATTTTAGATAATTATGGGCTATGTTCCTAAATCTCTTTAGAACTAGAATAGAAATTATTAAATAAAATGCAAAACCAACTCTGGTTGAGTTCTAAGTCATCAGTTTCAAACTCGTGAATTTCCTTCTCCAGGTCATTTTACAGATGAGGAAACTGAGGGAAACAGAGTTAAGTGATTAGCCCAGAGTCACACAGCTAATAAGTATCTGAGACCAGATTTGAACTCACAAAGATGAGTCATCTTGACTCCAGGCTGGACACTCTATCTACTGTGCCAACTAGCTGTCCTCTCCAAGCTTTTGACTACTTTCCCTTAAAAGTGGCTGGGGGGGGGGGGCAGCTAGGTGGTGAAGTGGATAGAGCACCGGCCCTGGATTCTGGAGGACCTGAGTTCAAATCTAGCCTCTGACACTTGACACGTACTTGCTGTGTGACCCTGGGCAAGTCACTTAACCCTCATTGCCCTGCAAAAAAAAAAAAGTGGCCAGGACGAGCTTTTGTTTGAACTCCTTACAAATCATTGCCTGTGTTTTTTTAAATTATTGTGTGCTAAACTATGTTTTCTGAAATTATTGCTACTTAATATTAATGGCTATTACACTTATTTTGACAGTAAGCATTTATTATAAAATAATATCATATATACCTACCCGTGTGGCTCCCTAACTTCGCCACTGACGTCTCAGGCCTACAAGCTTACATACCTACATAGCCCCCCAGAGAGTGAGCACAAAGTTACAGCTTCTAAGCCAAGGGAGTGCCATCCAGGAAGCCAAGAGAGATGAACCTCTTGTGCTCAAGGCTTATTGACATGACTTGAGGGTGGTCTAAAAGGAGTACACAAAATGGTAAATTCCAGCTAGGTGTGCTTCTTCCCCTAGCTAAAGAAAATAATCTATCTCCATTCCTTTTGTTCACCTGTGTTCACTCTAGGCAGGGGCTGAACTTTCTGAAGGTAAGGGGTAAAAAGCAACCAAACTAATCTCTGAGGTTGTCCCCTAGAAATCCATTATTAAAAATTATTTCCTCATATGCCCTAGACCAGCAATATCCAAGGAAAACAGACAGTTATAAATTCCCTCTAGAAGGAACAAGCACCAGACATAGCCCTTCTTGTCCCCTCCTCAGGCTGAAATTATAGGATCTCTTGGAGAAGGCTGGGTCAGCTAGCAGAGCTATCTATCCATGCCACTTGAGACCCATTTCTCTGTTTTTAGACACACCCATGTGAACACACATATCTTATGTCTTTTAAGAGATGCATGCTGTAAAACAATAGAGATTATTGTATCATGTTCAATCCTCTTTTTCTATCTCCTGTGTACGTCAATGCCTGTGACTAATGAAGTTAGTCAAAATAAGAATAACAAAAAAATTAATTTTAATTTTAAAAACTTTCCTGTGGCATTCCAGTTTTCCTCGGGGGTGCTGACTGCTTGAAAATGTGAGAAAAGACAAATACAGCGGTGAGAGGCTACATTATACCAAAGAAAGCAGCATGGTATATTTTTTTTTCTCTGCTTGTTGGAAGTAGCTGTCTAGAGTAAGCAAAGAGTTCCCAGGATCTCTGCTCAAAAACATCTCTCCCTCACACACCATCTAGTAGGGAAATATTTGAGTTTTAAAGTCCCTCTTTTTTTGTTGTTTTTTTTGGTTTTTGGTGAGGCAATTGGGTTAAGTGACTTGCCCAGGGTCACACAGCTAGGTAAGTGTTAAGTGTCTGAGGCTGGATTTGAGCTCAGGTACTCCTGACTTCAGGGCCGGTGCTCTATCCACTGCGCCACCTAGCTGCCCCCCTAAGTCCCTCTTTTAGAAGCATTCCTTGGTAATGCTAAAGGGGTCATCCATAACCATATGGACAATTACTTTACTCTGATTTGATATCAGAAACAAATATGTTTTTAACAATGGAAATGACATTAAAGAAAATGTATTACCTCCAGCCCTTTCCTGCACTCAATGGACCATTGGGCCTCTCTATCTGACCTGCATCTGAAACTTCTTTGTATATACACATATATATGGCATATATTTATATACACACATGTAACATATATACTTTTATGTAATATACATAACATAAAATTTATATATTATATATATTATATGTATGTATATGTTTAGTGTTTATCATGTGCAAAGTATTATGATAAGTACTAGGGATATAAATTGAGAAGTAAAATAATCCCAAATCTAAAGGAACTCACATACTAATGAGGGAGACAACATATATGTTTTTGTGTGGTGTATATATGTATATGTAATATATTTGTGTGTTCACACATATATACACTCAAACACATACTGTGGGACAACATATTTGTGTGATGTGTATGCATGAAATATGTGTATGCATATACATATACTCATATGAACACATATCAATATTGTCTTCCTGATTAGAATGTGAAATTCGAGACTATCTGTCTTTTCTCTTTGTATCCCCAGCACTTATCATAGTACTTTGCACATGAAAAACACTAAATAAATTATTTTTCATTCATTGCTGTATTTATTCATTTGCTATCAGCCTTTGTGAATCCAAATGCTGTTGGGAGGTTGGCAATAGAAGGAAAGAAAAGGAAGGAGAAAGGAGCGAGTAGAAAGAAGGAAGACCAAAGAAGGCAAGAGAACAATGAAGAAGGAAGAAGAAAATGGGAAGGAAGATAAAGAACTAGGAACAGGAAGGACCATAAAGAAGCAGTATAGCTTGGGGAGAAGGAGCACAGAGCCAGGAGACTTAAGTTCAAGTCTCTCCTCTGACACTTCCTTTTTGACCCCAGGCACATCATTTAACCTTTCTAGTGCTCTAGATGAGGGCTTCTTAAACTTTTTCCACTAGTGACCCCTTTTCACCTGAGACATTTTTACATGACCCCTGGATATAGATAGATGATAGATAGATAGATAGATAGATAGATAGATAGATAGATAGATAGATAGATAGATAGATAGATAGATAGATAGATAGATAGATAGTATAGGTATAGGTGTATATATATATATGTATGTAGTATGTATATAAAATAAGTAGAAATAGCCTTTTACTGTTGCCAAATTTTCACCCACCCCCCCACATTCAGTTATGCCACCCCCATATGAGATTACAACCCCAGTTTAAGAAGCTAGGTGATTAACAATTCTCTAAAATATCAGTTTCCGGAGAGATAGCTTGTTCAAAGTCCCATAGGTGATCCAGTAGCAGAGTTTGAATTTGAAATAAGATCCCTCCTTCAAATACTACATCCTTACTATTGAACCACATCACACTATAGATTCATAATTGAACTTTAATGAACTAAACCCTTCGGATCCTTACACATGCCCTCTCTAGCCACAGGAAACAAATGTATCTGGAGTCCACCGTTGAATTCATATGTCTAGTACATACTTTTGTCTATAGGTCAATATGGACCATTAAAACTATATAGAATTGGAGATATGGACATTTTACCACATTGTTGTCCCAAAACTGGACCTATAAGTCTCTGCTTTATACTAGTTAATATCATAGGGGAAAGAAACTTTTATTGCCTTAGATGAGTTCTGTTATTTAAAAAGTGCTTACTGAATCATTTTGAAATATCACTAGCTCTGAAAACACAAAGTTGGATAAGGCAGATTATTATCTGGTGGAAATAGAATGGGTGCATAGTTTTAAAATTCAAAGAGACCTGGATAAGTCAGAATTGCATAAAAACAGAAGAGTTTGATGAAGACAGGTATAGAGTAATTGACTTAGGTGAGCTATAACATCTCCATAGAGAGAGATAAGAAAGGAATGATTTTTGGTAGTTGAGCAGATAAAGACTTAGGAATCCTAGTGGAAGTTATTAAACTTTGATGACCCTTAAAGGCTGATTAGTGAAATGCCCTACTAACTACCCTTTAATGCAATCAGCCCTCAAGAATAAGGTACTATCAACCCTTTGGATGTCCTGAGCCAGAACACAGGAGCCTGAACCAATTGCAAAGCAGATTCTCTGCCCCACACCCCCCCATCCCACCATATAACCCCACTATAGTAGATTCAGATGAGAATGATCCAGGAAAATATTTCCACATCAGTTTGGTCAGGGAATACGTTAGGGCTTGAAATGTCTTACCCCAAAGTTCATATATATAAAATGAGTCTAACTTGTAGACACAGTGAAGTGTTTTTTCTCCTTTACATTGGTCTAAATTTTATTATGTTCAGTATAATGTGTCCAGTTGGAGATGCCACAGAAGTAGAATATGTTGAATGTTAAATTTACAATATTTTGTCCATGAATGTAGGTCCTAAAGAAGAACCAGAAAAAATAAGTTAAAAGACTAGAAAGACTTCTTGGGTATATGTGGTGAAAGAGAATTCTTGTTTGGGTATGGGTTGGACCCCGTCTCTTTTTCCCCCTTTTTAATCTGATTCTGAATCCTACTCTAACACCGACAAATCACTTAACATCTGTTTTCAACATTTACACAATGGAGTTTAATGACACCAGTAACACCAACCAGGTTGTTCTGAAAATCCAACAATATAAAATTATATCTGGACATTTTGTGAACCTGACAACGCTATATAAACATCAACTGATGATGGCCATGACAGTAGTAATGTCGGCGATGATTTAGATTGTCCCAGGGCTACTCAAACATCTACTGGTGATTTGGACTAAAATTATTGCTTACCCCTGACCTATAGATTTTCCATGTGAATCTTATTTCTTTTTTACATTTCTCTAAAAGGAACTTGTGGGAAATCTTTATATGGCTGTAAACCTCAACTATTTAGACTGATGGAAGAAAGTGGATGGAAACAGTCGGTACTCATTTAAAAAAAAAAAACTAGGAAAAATACTAGGTGGAAGGGGAGGGGGAGGAACAAAAATAACATTGGAGGTTTTTTTTAGCCTGATAGAAAAGTAGTCTGGAGAGGACTCAATCATCTATTTCCAAAGATTCTTCCTCTAGTTTTATTTGTTTTGCTTACCACTTTGTATTATCCTTACCATGATTCAATGGGCACTGCTCCACCTCCCCCAAATTTTTTTTCTATTTGAAATAAAAACCCGAAACAAAAGAAATAAACTCTGGGCCCAAATGTAGCCTTCAGGCATTATAACTAGCTGTTACTGTGTACATTCTGTGTATTTCTATAAGATTTCCTAAAATAAAAACCGAGTTAGACTCCAGCCAGAAAAAAAAAGTGAATCAATATTTTACAACCGTTTTTGAATGTCAAGAGATTTTTCCTTCCTAGGTCACTTCAAGGACTGTAATTTCATAGATCTGGGTAGTCTCTCTACCAACATAGAGCTTTCTATACTTTAGATAGGTTTGTTTTTTTTTCATGCTTGTTGAAGTCAAAAAGGAAAAGGGAAAAAAAATCAGCAACTGGTATCTAATGGACCCTTTTGGAACTTTCATAGCTCAGTCCTCAGATAACAAATATATAATAGATCCCAAAAGTTTTAGTACAATTTTATGCTTTATTATAGGGAGGAGGGGGAGGAAGGGAATAAGTATTTATATAGCCCCGACTATGTGTCACTCACTGCCCTAAGCTCTTTTTAGAAATATTAATTCATTTTGATCTTCACAACCCTGCGACATACATACTCTTACTATTCCATTTATAGTTGAGGAAACAAGCCAAAAAAAAAAAAAAACCCTGAAGTGACTTGTCCAGGGTCACACAGCTCGTAAGTTTCTGTGTAGAATTAGGACTCAAATCTTCCTGACTCCAGGCCCAAGGCTCTATCCACTGCACAAAGTAATAGCTTTAATATTTAATATTTAATTATAAATAATAAAGTTTAAATATTTGCTAGCTCTAATAGTTTACGATGCACTATATCTTTGGGATACCACTGGGACTGTATTTGAATTCTTTCAGGTTCAGTAGGGACATGCCAGACCTTTCACTCTGCAGCTATAGTAAAGGGCTCCAAAGCCCTCCATTCTACAGTGAGAATCAGTATATAACTTCTGTACAGTGTTTAGATCATTAAGCATGAAAATTGAAAAATCCCTTTTGGAGATTCCTAATTAATTTCTAAAACTTTTTTATTCCTTTCCATGTATATGCAAGCCTTTAAAATTTTAAAGGAAAATTTGCTTTTATTTTTTTAAATGAAACTTAGTGAAATTGGGCGGGGGGAATGTCTCAGAAACATGTTTTTTTCAGAGCCACTGCTTAGCATTGAAAAAAAGGACAATTTCTATACAAGTAAAACTGCTAATTAGAATTTCAGAGATCGTGAGAGCGGGTGATATATTCTGACCCACAATTTTAGGTGAAAACAGCAGGAGGGAATTTGCCCTTAAATTAAAATATTCACAATCCTGTCCTAGTATAACATTTTAATAATTATTTTCATATCAAAGAAAAAAAACAAATTAGTTTCAGGTATTCACCAGGGCACAGAAGGACACTCCACTAAGGTTGCTGGGATGGTTTTGGAAAATTAAAAACACATATACAATACAAGGAAAAACATAAGAGAGTAATTTCACTCTATTATTTAAATGCTGGCTGTTACTGATTAAGAGAAAAAAATATTCATTGAAAAAATACCTTGTGCTGCAGCTAGGTGGCGCAGTGGTTAAAGTACAGGCCCTGGATTCAGGAGGACCTAAATTCAAATCTGACCTCAGACACTTGACACTTAACTAGCTGTATGACCCTGGGCAAGTCACTTAACCCTCATTGCCCCGGTGGGGGGATGGGGGTGGGGGAAAACAAACAGAAAAAACACCTTGTATTTCTTCAAACAGGGAGAGAGAAGGACTTTAGAAGGATGAAATTTAAAAAAAAAAGTCATTAGCATAGCCCATGTGGGAAGCTTGAAAAAAGTCCTCGATGGTAGGTCAGGAGACCTATGCCAAAGTCCTTTGCCACTACATTTCTGTGTGATCTTGGGCACAATCTGTAAATCTCATCACCAAACATAAGGAGGTAAAACGCAGGTGATTGCTATAGTCTACTAGCTCTGACATGCTATATCCACTACTATTTAGAGATATTATAAAACTGATAATAAAGAACTGGATTAGATTTAGAATATTATTAAGATTTGCAATTCATGAGCTAACCTGTATTCAAAGAGGGTTAAGAAGACGAGTGTCATGAGAAGAGCAAATCTGGGGCCTCTGGTGGCCTGGAGGCTTTGCCCATATGATTGTACATACCATTCCCATATGTTACATGCATCCATGATGTGGATTGTACTATAAATTGAGGTCTTAGGTTCATAAAATACCCAAAGCTGTTCAGTGGTGACTCTCTGTCACAAAATTAAAGATTACAGTACCCTTAATCACTTCTTTCTGTCACATCGGGGATACGAGATCCTTGTAACCTTTAGTCCCATGACCCTCACAAAAGGTTTTAGTCTAGGAATTCTTAACCTTTTTAATGACTTGTCGATTGTGGCCAAAGTAGGATTTGCATCTAGGTATTGCTTTGTTTTTTTACTACTCTAAGGCCAGCTTTCAATCTACAACCCCACGCTGACTGTCTGAGGTGGGTATTCTGTTATTCTCACTTTACAGATAAACTGAGGCGGCTCAGAGAATTTAAGTGATTTGTTTCAGACAGTAACTATTAGAGGCAGGATCCAAACCCTAGGTGACTTCTTTCTTTCTACTATGTCTTTTCTCAGTCTCCTCTTCACCAAGCTATAAATCTCAGATCCTCAATTACATCTTATATGACATGGCTTCTGACCCTCTCCAGGCAAATTGGTCACCTTTCTTTGAATCTGCTTTGGTTATCAAATTTCTCTCTTAAAATCTGTATTTCTGCCATAGGACAGATAGGTGTCCCTCAGATACAATTCAAAGAATTCCAGCATATATCCACAATCATCATACGCCAACTCTGTTAGCTGCAAGAATACCTTGTGGCCGTGGTGCTTCCATCAAAAACACACCTCATCTCAGCACGCATAGATGCCTACCACTATTATTCAAGATGCTAATCCTTCTTTTCCATGGCTTTTCTGACTATGTAGTTAATTTGCCCCAACTCTCCCTACCTTCTTGCTCTATAGACACAGCATTGAGGGTTACTTTTCAGTTGGACAGCAAGACTCGCCTAAAATGACTTCAATTAAAAAAACATTTTCATAGTTCTTTTAAATAAATCAGAATTGGGCTTATTCGCTCAGTGACTAAATTCAGGGCAGTAACTTGTGATAAATGATCCACAAAGGCACTTTAATTCTTGCCATTATGGGTTGGAGATTATGTTCAATTGATGGTAAATTTAAAATTATTATGAGCATCAATGTAGAAAAATATTGTCCACAGAAGGTAGTAAAATGACTTGTTATTGTTGATTTGAACCACAAACTTTTGGGAATATCACGACCTTCCAAACCATGGCTCTTACTTGGGAAATACCAGGTCAAAGAACTGGCTCTGCTAGTAACTTGCTTGTACAGTCTTAGGGAAGTCATTTCCCTTTCCTAGACTTCAATTTCCTGCTTTGTATTAGTAATTCACATAGTGCATTAAGGCTTGTAAAGCAGTTTTTGCAAAACAGCTCTGTGACATGGGTAATGTGAATATTATTATCCTTTTATATGACTGAGACTATGAAAACCCTGCTAGGTTAAAGTTTCCCAGAGTTCAAACCCTAGACAGGGATAAGGACCAGGACTTGACTCATGATTTCTCTGATATAGGGAACTCAAAAAGCAAGGACATTTCTGCCAAGGAAAGTTGGTACCTTCTTTTCCAAATTATAGTCTCAGGGGGTTACCTAGAACACTGAAAGAATAATAACTTTGTCCAGGGTCACATAGTCTGTCTGGATCAAGGGTCTAGATTTGAACCCAGGTCTTCCTGGCTCCAAGGCCAGCTCTATATCTACTACCCCACAGCCACCATCTCTCTTATACCACCCTAATTCTGTAAATGAAGACTAGACTATCTATAAGGGCTCCTCTGAACCATAACACTAGAATATACCTGCTGTTCCACATCCTAAGTCCTAGGCTGCTAAATGCCACTGAAAGGAGATAGGGACTTCTTCCAGTATGATGTCCTGCCCAGCGAAAATATCATGTTACTTAATATAAACTGGATCCACACTACTAATCAATGAAACTTTGCTTATTCCTTGACTGATTCTTTTCCACTCTCCTCAACTCTTCCAAATCTTCTCTTTTCTCCTCAAGCCCTCAATCCCTCTCTTGAAGCCCCCTCTTTAACTGATGTCCTTACCTACTTATTCTATTGGGAAAATATGTATAACCTTCCATGAGTTTCTCTCCTCTCCATTCTCCATACAAGAATACCTTCTAAATTTTCAAATAGCATCTCCTTCTTTATAACTGTCTTCAAGGAATAGGACCCCTTATTTTTGGAAGGAAGAGAAGAACTTACAGAGACCAGTCCCAAGATGTCTTGGCAAGAGCATTAAGACATGCCATATATGGCTTTTCCTGAGACCTTCTTCTTCTTCCTCTTCTTCCTCTTCTTCTTCTTCTTCTTCTTCTTCCTCTTCTTCCTCTCTTCTCTTCTTCTTCTCTTCTTCTTCTTCTTCTTCTTCCTCTTCTTCTCTTTTCTTCTTCTTCTTCTTCTTCTTCTTCTTCTTCTTCAACCGGGCAATGAGGATTAAGTGACTTACGCCAGGGTCACACAGCTAGTAAGTGTCAAGTGTCTGATGTTGGATTTGAACTCAGGTCCTCCTAAATCTAGGGCTGGTGTTTTATCCACTGCTTCACTTAGCTGCCCCCCTATAACTCACTCTCAAAACACTGATGCTGAGTAAAGAACTCCTATTATGTACAGCCATAACTCCTAATCCCCCAGTGGGGGCTTCTCATTTACAATCACAATGACACCACTGACTCTTTTTTTTTTTTTTTGTGAGGCAATTGGGGTCAAGTGACTTGCCCAGGGTCACACAGCTAGTAAGTGTTAAGTGTCTGAGGCCGGATTTGAACTCAGGTACTCCTGACTCAGGGCCGGTGCTCTATCCACTGCGCCACCTAGCTGCCCCTACACCACTGACTCTTAAACATGAAATATTTGCCTTGATAAAGTAAAAGCAAGAATAATCACGTTATAACATTTACTAAATAAAAGTAAAATCAAGAATAATCAAATATACAATTCCAGCCCAAATACCTGAGTCGTACTCTCCCATGAATGCACAAGATGTGTATGGAATAGATGTTCTACAAAGTTCTGTCCTGGGATAATTTTTCTCATCTCTCTTAGAGATTTCATCCACATCTATGGTATCAAATATTATCTCTACAGAGTTGACCCACAAATTTATAATGGAACCTTTTCTTTACTCTCCCACAGACTATGTATATTTTTCTCAATCTGCTTCCAGTGGACAACATAGGAGCCAGGAGGGACAGGTACCTGGACATTTGTGAATCATCCTTAATTGATGACTGAGCTAGAAGAGCTGATGATGCCAGGTACCACCTCTGGGTAATTGAGAGGCAGCTTCCAGTTGGTGGCCCTCTTGATGCAGGTGACAAGAAGTGATTTTAGCAGTAATGGAAAGGAACAGTCTTTCAATATCTTGTCAAAATAGTGATAAGGGCTACTGCTCCCTACATAGAGTATGGACTCCATTAGTCAGAATCATATTACAGTCCTAGATTGCCTTTGCCTCTTATGAGTTCCCTTCATTTATCATCAGCCTTGTGAGCATTGAAATGTCTGGAGATTGCAGGGATGTCTTCATCTTCCTGAGCAACAGTGGGGAGAGAGTGCCTAAGAAGAGGCAGGTACTAAAGGAAACACCAGCACCAGGAGTGACCAAAACAGTTAAGATGGAAGTCACCATATCATTTTGTCACTGAATCCCTACAGCTTAACAGAGTGCCTTGCAAATAGTAGACACTTAAGAAATTATTTTTGAAATTAATTGGATTTATATTGAATTGATGGTCAGGGATGTCCACATGCATGCAATGAAACCAGGTGGCTCAGTGAATAGAGTGCTGGGCCTGCAGTCAAGAAGACCTGAGTTCAGGGGCAGCTAGGTGGCACAGTGGATAGAGCACCGGCCATGGAGTTCAGGAGGACCTGAGTTCAAATCTGAACTCAGACACTAGCTGTGTGACCCTTAATAAATTACTCAACCTCTGTTCACTTCAGTTTCATCATCTGTAAAATGGGGATAATAATAACACTACCCCAGGGTTGTTGTGTGAATCAACTGATATAATAATTGTAAAGCACTTAGCACAGTGCTTGACACATAGTAAGCACTATATACATATTAGCTATTTATTAGTATTATAATACATAGAAAATATATACTTAGAGTACATAAAAATAATGAAAATGGCTAACATTTTAGACAACTTTAAAATTTAAGTGCTTACATAAATTATCTCATTTTCCATAATACAAACCTGTGTAATAGGTGTGATATTACCATTTTGATGAAAAGCATTTTACAAATGAAGAAACTGAGGCCTAGAGACATTGTGAGTTTCCCCATATTTACACAGATATTCAACATTCTTTAGGTCCTTTCCTAATTTCAATTAGCAATCTCTACTCTCTCACCCATACAATGAATTCAACAGAATTTGGACCTAATAAAGATTATATACAAACACAGATATAAACTTTAGAATTTTTAAATGCTAGATAATTAAATAATTCTTCCTTTTTCCCCTCACCGTACACACACATATACATACATACGTACATATAGAGAAATCTTGCTATATACATATAATTCTCCTTGTTGCTAAAGAGCTTTGAATGCTTCGGAGTAAGCTTTGGTCTTCCCAATAACCCAGATATGAAAGGGGAAGTGATAATTGTTCCTGCTTCCTAGAATGCATCAGAAGCGAATCACAGGTACTATGACCCACATTTGTGTTTCTTTTTTAAATGTTTTTTTCCTTTCTATTACTGAACTTGAAAATGATCAAGAAATATAACATTTCAATATTCCAGATTAATCAATATAGGTAGCAGAGTTAACTCAGATTGCCCACAGATCTGCTCCGTTATGTATTCATTCACAGTAGTCCCAGATGATATATTTTTTAATTGAATAGAATTTTATTTTCCCAAAATATATGTTAAAAACAAATGTTGGCATCAATTTTTTAAAACTTTGTGTTCCAACTTTTCTTCCTCCCTCCCTTCCCACCCCCCACCCACAAGAACTCAAGCAATTTAAATGAGTTGTACATGAGTAGTCATGGAAAACATTCCCACATTAGCTAGGTTGTGAGAGAAAACAGTCAAAAAACAAAACTTCAGATTAAGGAATTGTCAAAGAGGAAAAAAGAATTTTTAAAAAATGTGTTTCCATCTGTTTTCAGATATTATCAGTTCTTTCTCTGCAGATGGGCTGCAATCTTCATAAGTCCTTCAGGGTTATATTGGATCATTGCCTTGCTGAAAAATAACCAAGTGCTTCCTAGCAGATCATCTTACACTATTGCTGTTATTTTGTATACAGTACATTTCATTCTGCTTCAGTTCATGTAGGTCTTTCCAGGTTTTTCTGATAGTTACCCTGTTCATCATAAACTGTATATAGTACCTTAAACTTGACAGAGAATTTTTCATCATATAGCCCAGCAAAGTAGGTACCATACTTTTTGTCTATTCCCTCCATCCTATTCCCTTCCATATTTACTCTATTTTCCTCTTCTTTTAATCTATTCCTCCTCAAAAGTGTTTTACTTCGAATGTCCCCTCCCTTGCTCTGTACTCCCCTTTTTTCACCCTCCCTCCTTATCCTCTTCCCCTCCTACTTTCCTGTAGGGTTAAATAGATTTTACTCCTCCCAATTGGGTGTGAATGTTATTCCCTCCTTGAGCCCACTCTGATGAGATTAAGGTCTTTGAGCTAATTCTGTGTTCTAAATTTTTCTTCCTCCCTCCCTCCTCAACCCTCCCTATGAAATCAAGCAATTCAATATGTCATACTTGTGCAGTAATACAGAACATCTTCACCTTCCTTGAAAGTGTTTTGGTTTTTACTGCTCTCTCCCCCAATCTGCCCTTCCCTCCTTCCCCTTTTATCCCTTATCCCCCTTATCTCCCTCCCTTCCTTCATGGCAAAATCATATTACTATACCTACTTGAGTATGTGTGTTAGTCCCTCTTTGAGCCAATTCTGATGATATTAAGGTTCACTTACTCCCCAACTCCTTCCCTCTCTTCCCCTTCCCTCCATAAGCCTTTTTCTTGTTTCCTTCATGTGAACTACTCTCTCCCCCAAACCATCTCTCCCCTTCCCTCTCCCCCAGTCTATTCCTCCTACACCTCAACCCTATTTTAAAGATGTCATCATGGGTTAGTTAGGTGGCACAGTGGACAATGCACCGGCCCTGGACCCAGGAGGCCCCAAGCCAAATCTGGCCCCCAGACATAAGACACCCCACCCTGTTTGCCCCACAAAGAACAAAACATACATGCTTTACAGATATCATCCCCTTAATATTCAGTTTAGACTGTGTCTTCTGTGAATTCCTTACTGAGACAGTTCTTATGAGTTTGAAGGATTATCTTCCCATGTAGGAATGTAAACAGTTTGATCTTTTAATATCCCTCATGAAGTCTTTTTCCTGTTTACCTTTTTATGCTTCTCCAGGGTTTTGTATTTGAAAGTTAATTTTCTATTCAGTTCAGGTCTTTTCATCACAAATGCCTGAAAGTCCTCTTTTTCATTGAAGTTCCACTTTTTCCTCTGAAAGAGTATAATCAATATTGCTGGGTACATGATTCTTGGCTGTAGTCTCAGTTCCTTTGCCCTCTGGAATATCATATTCCATGCCCTCCAGTCCTTTAAATGTAGATGCTGCTAGATCTTGTTTTAGTCCTTATTGGAGCTCCACAGTATTTAATTCCTTTTTTCTAGCTGCTTGCAATATTTTCTCCTTGACTTGGGAGCTCTGGAATTTGGCCATAATATTCCTGGAGGTTTTCCTTTTGGAATCTCTTTCAGGAGGTGATTAGTGGATTCTTTCAATTTCTATTTTGTATTCTGCTTCCAGAATATCAGGGCAATTTTCCCTGATAATCTCTTGGAGGATGGTTTCTAAGTTCTTATTTTGTTCATGGTTTTCAGGGAGTCCAATGATTTTCAAATCATCTCTCCTGGATCTGTTTTCCAGGTCAGCTGTTTTTCCAAGGAGATATTTCATCTCACCCTCTATTTATTTATTCAGTTGGATTTGCTTTACTGTGTCTTGATTTCTCATAAGGTCACTAGCTTCCATTTCTTCAATCCTAATTCTTAGGCAATTATTTTCTTGAGAGAGCTCTTCTATTTCTTTTCCCATTTGGCTTTTCAAACTGTTGACTGTTTTCTCATGACTTTCCTTCATTGCTCTCATTTCTCTTTCCCATTCCTTCCTCCATATCTCTAAATCTTCCTTCTATCTCTCCTACTTTCTCTTCAAAGTCCCTTTTGAGTGCTTCCATGGCCTGAGACCCAATTCATATTTTTCTTGGAAGCTTTGAATGTTGGAGCTTTGACCCTGTTATTATCTTCTTCTTCTGAGGGTGTATTGTGGTATACCTTTTCCCCAAAGAAGTTTTTGATGGTCTGCTGCTTTCTCTGCCTACTCATCCTGCCTGATGATTTCTTGGCTTTTAACTCCTTCTTAAAGTGTAGAGCTGCTTCCAGGACACACTGTTTGAGCTACAGTATGGCCCAGGGAGTGATTGGGCTTCTTCTCAGCCTGCCTGGCCTGTGAGTAACCATGGTCACTTTCTCTTTGACCTGGAAACAGAAGTCTGATTGAACTCTGATTCTCTATGGTTGGAAGTTTGGCATGCCTGTGCCCCTCCCCCCACTGGGCCACCACCACTCAATTCAGCCCACTAGTTCAGAACCACAATGCTTTGCCCCAACTCCAGCACAGACTGCCTCCACTTAACCCCAGCTACCCCAAGATCCCCTCACCACTTTGCTTTCTGAGCCTTCAGAAGCAATGGGCACTGAATATTCTGATGGGTGCTAGAAGCACGGACTGCATGCTGAGCTATTTAGCTGATCAGTAGGTGATCAGTATTGCCCTCTTTTGCTGAGAAATAGCCTCACTCTGTTCTTATGTATATTAGGCTCCTCTGGGTTTTGTTGTTGTTGTTGTTGTTTTACAGAATTATTTGGGCATGAGGTGGATGGGTTTATCTGGAGCTTGTGGGAGTCACAGCCCTCCTCCGCCATCTTGGCTCCACCCCCAGATGATGTTATAAGAATATGGAGGGTTAACTCAAGCCTCCCCAATTCCTCCAGTATCTTGGCCTACAAGCTGGTAAAAATCTATGTAGGGCTCAACCTCTACCCACCAGAGAGTAGTTTGTTTTGGCTTCTGGTTCAAGCTATGGTAAAATACTTGTAGCAATGACTATAAAGGCCTAAGTGGCATGAAGCATGACCTATTTGGTAGCCATGTATAGCTTGCACATTTGTAAAGCACTTTTGACTTCATTGAATAATTTTTAATATCTGTTACCTCATTTTCTCTGTATTATACTACAAAGGAGGTAGAAAGAGTATATTATCACCCCTATGTTACAGGGAAAGAAGCTGAGATGCCCAATGTCTCATAGGCACAGTGGCAGAGCTGGAACTAAGGCTCAAATCTTCTCAGTCTCATTCTCATTTTATTTCTGTTACAAATAGACACAACCTGGCTATTAAAGAAACAGTAGCTTCATGTGGACATTAAGTCAAAGAGAGGGCACTCACCTCTATCTCACTGCATTATGGTGGGACCCCTAAGGGACAGGACCAGTCTACCTCCCACAGGAGTGTAAGAGGCAACACTTATTAAAGTACTTTGTCCCATTGAGGGTCCCATAATTTGAACATAATGTAGAGAACCTGGAGAGGGCCCAGAAGAAAGCAATAAAAATTGATGAAACAGACCTTCTGAGGAAAGGTTAAAAGAATTGGGATTATTTTTGCCTGGAGGAACAAAAGGTTACAATAAATTTTCAAACTATGAAAGAACATTATGTAAAAGCTGATGACCAGTAATTTCCATTAAGGACATAACAAAAAGAAGTTGACAAAATGACAAAGAGATGCAAGCTAAACACAAGGAGAATTTTGTGACACTAGGAAAAGAAACTATTAAGAATAAAATCCATGACTATTTAGCTAAGAAAGACCAGATTTATAGGACACCAAAATGTCAAGTCATTCAATTCCCTTTTCCTCCTTGAACTTAAAATGGATGTGTGATATCATATAGACCCAGAACAGTGTCCCCAGAAGGATCTACATTGCCCCATGATTTAATTGGGGGGAACCCCACTGTAAGATTGCATTAAGCCTAGAATCGCCTTATCAGTTTATCAATCAACATTTATTGAATACCTTTTATATGCTAGCTACTGTGTTGACTGAAGCTGTGTGGTTAGAAAGACAAATCCAAAAAGGCAGTGCCTCAAGGAGCTCCTTTAGTTATTAAACCCCCTCATGAAATAAAGACCCAGTGAACGTTGAATTCAACTCCATTGTAAATAATGGTATTATTGCAGGCCTAATGTATGCATGAATTTCATGACTGCCAGAGGATCAATCTCCTAGCTGCTGAAGCATTTATCCTTAAGTCTGGGATGAAGATTTATTTATCATTCATTTGTGGTCCAAAAACAAATTTTTACTAAAAAGCATATTCAAAATTAGATACTGTGGAAAAAAGATTGACCAGCATAAAAACATTACTAATTTCCAAAAAGGCAAGGGAACAATCCAACCCTTATAAAATCAAACCAAAATACTCAGGAGAAATTAAATAAATGTGGAAAAAAATATTGGAATGATGAGCTTCAATCTTCACTTTCCATTCAGATGTTCTGGTACCCATAGTTGGTTGGTTGTTGTCCTTCATTGTTGAAGAGAAATCAAAATGATATTATACTGTGTCTGACTGTGGCTAATCAAACCAAGACAAGCTCAGAATGCTCTACTACATGTCAGGCACAAATAGTCAAGGTGAACACTTGGGGTGGATTCTCTAAATTTGATGTACTCATAGACACAGCCAACTAAGAGGATAAAAGAGAAAGCCAAAAAAAGCCACTGGTATTTGGTGGGAAAAGCCATGGGGGTTCTCAGTTACCAGATTTGTTTTTGTCAAAATAAACAGCTCCATGGTTACTTCAGGCTTGACTCAGTTTTCTTTTTATTCAAAGTCTAAAAGTCCATGGTTCACTTGAACCTGTGCTCCCCAACTCATTGAAATTCTGCCATAGTCAGAAGAAGCTGAGGAAGCAAAAAAGTCAATTTGGAATCAGCCAACTCAAGTTGAATGAACTGATTGAGGGGCACATCTATGTAGTTTCCCTTTTCTCTGAGCTCAGCATAGATACTGCTTTATTTTCAGAAACTGTCAGAGAAAGAAAAAAAGGAAATGACTTTGCCTATGGCTACTTAGCTGTTGATACCAACAATAATAGAAGCTCATGGTTGACAGAATGCTTAATGGTGGAAGCAAAGCCATTTTTCAAATACATTATCTCATTTGATCCTCATATCAATCCTATGAGATAGATAAGGCAGGGTATTTCTTTTTTAATCTTCATTTTGCAGATGAGAATACTGAAATTCATGGCATTCAAGCCTGAAAGAAATATACTCACCATGACTCTTTTCTTTCTTTCTTTCTCTTTCCCTTCCTTCCTTCACTCCTTCCTTCCTTCATTCCTTTCTCTCTCTCTCTTTCTTTCTCTCCCTTTTTTCCTAAAATAGAAGCTATGGTGGTAATCATATGAAGGAAAAGCTTATTTTCATTTTTTTGTTCTTAGAGTTATTTAGCTCCTAAGTTGTAAGTTGTTGGGAAGCCCATTCTTCAATGAATGAAACAACACCTTATGTATCTAAATGTTAATGATACAAGGTAGAGGATGAGATTGTGTATGACTATATGCCTTCAATCATTCATATTCAAAAGAGCCAGTAGATAAGTTTTTATTTTATATGTATACCTTCCCCCTACTCCATTGTATTTGATATATTCATTCACCCAAAAGATAAAATTATATCAAAGCCAAGTGAAACCTCAGATTATTACCCTCTTACCCACAATATTCAGTCCAAAAAATAGTGTATGTGGGATAGATAGATAGATAGATAGATAGATGATAGATAGATAGATAGATCGATAGATAGATAGAATAGATAGATGATAGAGATATAGTACATTTGCAGAAAACCCTGGAAAAACATATTAGACATAGAGGAATGAGAGAGAAAAAAAAGGTAAGGGAAAAAAAAACCGCAGAAAATAAAAGATTGTGTAAGCATTGTATAACACCAGTTAGTCGCATATTGAAAGTAAGGAATTTAATTTCCTTCTAGTTCTTACACCTAGAAGAGTACAGAATTAATAATCTACTTAGAATGAGTTTCAATTAAAACAGAAGAAAGTAGGAATGGACTTGTATATATTATGATAAAGACAAAATAGAAAAGAATTTTTTTTAAAAAATTAGAACGTGTCTTAGAGATCATCTATTTGTTGGTTTGTTTGTGGGGTTTTATTTTGGTTTTATTTTGTTTTTTGTGGGGCACTGGGGGTTATGTGACTTGCCCATGTTCACAGTTAGTAAGGGGTCAAGTGTCTGAGGCCAGATTTGAACTCAGGTACTCCTGAATCCAGGGGCTGGCGCTTTATCCACTGTGCCATCTAGCTGCCCCCTGAGAATCTTTCTTTAAAGCTCTTATCCAACTCAGGTGGTAGGCAGCAAGATTCCTTGTAATGTACTTATCTTAAGGTACGGCTGTGTGACCCTGGGCAAGTCACTTAACCCTCATTGCCCCACTAATAATAATTAATAATAATAATAATAATAATAATAAAAAGAAAGATTCTCACCTTACCCCCAGAAAAGAGTCAGAGCTGGAGATTATCAAGAAAGGGAGAAGAAGCTAAGGGAGAGAGGAAGCTCCGGGAGGAGATTCTGTTGACTGTTACCTGAGTGGAGTTGGATGGAAAGCTAATGTTTCCACAGAAAGACCTGAGGAGCCCCTTTGCATTCTCCCCCAGATAGTACTTTGAGGCAAGCAAAAAAGACAAACCAAAGAAGAATGGGTAGCCCTCAAAAGGAGCATTAATGATATCTCCCAAGCATACAGTTTTTTTAAAAAGTATTTATTGGAAGGAAAAAGTGTAAATATAAGTGGACAGCAGCAAAGAAGCCTGAGGCAAGAACCAGGGTTAAGGCAGTAAGCAACAGGAAAAAGATGAATTGTAAATGCTATCAGTCACTGGGAAGGAAAGGAGATTCCCAAAGAGCTATTCCAGAAACAACTCAAGGCAACCCTCTCTCTTGTCTCTCGGGAGGCGTGCTTAGAAGGCTTGAAGCTGCTTAGAAAACTACTTCAGCAGCAATTTAAGGAGTCCTTCCCTCAGGTATCGTTGGAAGGTCCATTCCCTGCATCCTTAGGATTTGTTCTCTTTTTCCTACTGGCCCTGGAGTCTCTGGGAATAATTATTTTCTAATTGGTTATGAGGTATTAAAGACAATTTTATTGCAGGGGTTTTCATTTTATTATCATTCAGCTTAACACTATTTTTTTTTAATTTCTGGAAATTTTCTTGCTCTTTGGATAAAGACTGCCCTGGATGGAGGCTCATACTAAAAATATTTCCCTTCTGCTACACTGAATCTGAGCAAAGTGTGGAAATTCCAAGGCTGGAATAGGAGACCTTCATTACATTTAGAATTATATAGCCTAATGTTAGTAATATAATATCACAAGCACACTATCTCAAAGACAAAGGGAGAAGCAAAAAGGATGCAGGAATATAAGTCCTTAGGGATGACACATGTGATTCACCAGGCACTAACCAGAAAAGGGAAAAAAGACACAAAAAGACCACAGGAATTCTAAAGCATAGAGGAAATCAGATTAACACAACCAGAGGATATCTCTCCGAGAAGTTTTTTCCTGATCCCCCTTGATTCTATATCTTCTTTCCATTGATTATTTCTAATTTGTCCTGCATGATCATCTTTGGAGTTTGCATGTTGGCTCCTCTCTTAAGCTGTGAGCTCCTTGAGGGCAGGGTCTTTCTTGTACCCTTCTTTGTATTCCCCAGCACTTAACACAGTGCCTGGCACATAGTTGGCTGCAATATGAATGTTTTCTGACTTACTGACTGATTGACCTATGATTTCCAATTTCATTGATATTTCATTCACCCTCTACTCATATAGATTACATCTATCTATTTTCACCAACCCAAATGATTCTTGTCTGTTTTCTCCCTTATTTAATAGGTCCATTAATTGGAAGGGACTCTACAGTCTACTTTGTCCAACCCACTCATTCTCGAAATGAGGAACTGAGGCCAAGGTAGTTTAAGTGATTTGCCTAAGATCACACAACAATGACAAGCCAGGATTTGGAGCCAGCCTTCCATCTTCAAATCCAACCACTTTCCAGGGTGCCATGCTGCCTCCACAAGAAAATTGTGCCACATGCTAAAAATACCTCCATAGATCTTTTGACTTTTGGGGGAGCACTGTCCAGTGCCACACTTGGATCGGCCAATTATCCCTTTCTTGCTACATATCTAACCCAATCTATTTATTCAAAAGAAACACATTGGGTAAAAATGATGGTGGTCATGGCGGAAGAGCAACTTTTTATATTAAGATATACACACGAGGAACACAGGAACTATTGCAGAAAGCAAGATGCAAAACATCTGAGTGAAGATCAACGGACGGCAGATAGAATCATTTTTGTCTTTGTACAATACTGCAGCTCACCCTGGAGAGAAAGAAGTATTTATGAGGACACTCAGAAAATAGATCACAAATCGAGCACAGAGGCATGATATAGTAGCAGTGGGGACTTGAGTTATTCAGATATAGAAACTCAGCTTCTCACTAATTGTGTGCCTTTGGGCAAGTCATTTAACTTCTGGTTCTTCATTTTGTAATTAATAAAATGAGACAATTATACTGGATGATACCCAAGGTCTGTTACATATCAGAATCTCTAATCCAGGTTTCCTCCACCTACTTGTCAGAAGCAAAGGGATGGGGTGGGGGCCCCCAGCAAGGTGGCCATGAAATATTATCCAGATGAAGAAATGTTAGGATCATAGGTTTAAAGCTGGAGAAGAGCTTGAAGATCATCTATTCTAATCCTCTCATCTAAAAATTAGGAAAATGAGACCCAGAGAGGTTAATTGATTTGTCCAAGGTCACACAGGTCACAAGTTGCAGAATCAGGATTTGAATATAAGATTGACTCCAAATCCACTGCTTTTTCTACTGTCTGTATTTTGGGAGTTAGAAGGAGGCCTGAAAATGGATGGCATTTTATGTTGTATCCAGCTATGTGCATACATGCACACCCATAGCAGGTCTATTTTTACCCTTGTCCACTGTGGGGACAAGGACCTTACAGGCTATATCTATCAAGTTGAAAGGGTCTTTAGAAGTCACTTGGACCAACCCCTTTATTTTACAGATGAGGAATTGAGGGCCTTGTGAACATGAATGGTACTCTACTGAAATCACTACTGAAAAATGATCGAATGTTGCTAATCCCAGTAGCTTTCATGACTGTTTTGATAATTTAACAGCTTGTTTGTACATAGCAGGAGGCTCCCTCTGTTGATCATACACATGCTATTTATTCTAGTTTTGTTTACAGACCAAATGTGGCTTCAGGCTAGAAGAGGAATGATTCGTTAGGGTTCAGAGCAAAATGTGGCAACTCCATCTTCCCAACTAAATACTTCAACATTAACAGATATTTTGGAAACAAAATTGATCATAAGATGGGAGATGTAAGGGGAAAAATACCTCTGACATATGGGATTCCTAAATATGCTACCCATGCATAAATAAGATTCAGTCTGCATTAACAATCATAGAAACCAAGTTTCCTAATAGGTCCCTTTTCCATACATCTTTTCATTATAGTTTTCTAAGATTCTATAATGAATCAAAATTGGTCTTCTTTGTTGGCAAGTTCCTATACTTAGGATCACAATGAACCAGTTATAGTTCTTGCATTTCCATGACCTCCAGTGTAATTTGGCCTTCATCATCCTCATCTGCAAAGAGATCTCTAATGGGTTTCTCTGCTCCCAGATCTTCTAACTGGTCTCTTTGCATCCAATATGTTTCCTCCCTCATCTATCCTACATATAGTCACCAGACTCATCTTCCTAAAACATCGTTCCTAAAACTTACCACTACCCTGCTCAAAAATATGGGAAGAGTAATGAATAAGCTATTAATAACTCATTGTTTAGAGATGCTCATTTTAAGCGTAAATAACTGAGAATGTACATCTAATGGGTGTGCTAAATGGTAACGTGCTATGTATGGTCCACTATGAATGCTTAAGACAATCCAGGGTGGCTATTAATTAACCTTTCCCTCTACTGCCACATCACTCTTCTGGGTCCTTATCTAGTTGAGGAGAATTCTTAATCCAGTCTCTTCTTCATGCTTATGTCTTACTACATTCCTCTCCTATCCCTCCTTCTTCTACTCCCTGTCCTGTGTCAGTCAAATCCCAAAGGTTTATCTTAGTAAGTTTAGTTGGAATTAGATAAAAAAGAGTAATCAATTTTGAAGCAACAGACTCAAAATCTCAAGAGAGACAACTATCTCAATTCCCTTCAATCTCCATTTGGGTGGGAACCCACATTCTCCTGGCTCTAGCTACAGGATAAAACAAAAGTTCAGATATTTAGTGCAAGTTTTCCAAATCTCCCAACAGGTACAAAAAGAGCCATATGAGTTGTTTGCATGAAGGTCTTCACTGACTGGAAGGTAGAATTCTTCCCCTTGGCTCAGATGGCTCCCAACCCTTCAACTCACTTGCTTTCATCATTATTCACCCCATCAGCTTGGCTAGATGAGAATATACTTACCAGGGTACAGTACACCTCACTGCTCTTGGTTGCTGCTCTGCTGCCAGTATAATGGAAACCTTCCTTGCCTGGGGCAACAGGTCAAGGCATGGGGGCAAAATTTTCCCTACTATAGTTAGGTCCCTCAGAATTCTAGTCTCTCCATCTCATTTTCAAAGTCTTATTTCACTTATGTTCATGCATCATTCTACATTGGCTGGACTCCAGGAAATTGTTATCATGCACTCTTGATCTTCTAGCATGAGATTCTTCTAGAAGATGAAGTTGGAGGGGAGGAGGAACACTGGAAAATATATAGGGAATGCAAAGAAATATCCAACCACCACTCAGCTAATCTGTTTAATTAGTTTCATTGTTGTTTAAGCTTAATATTATACTTTCCCATGTCCTACAAGAAAAAAATACCTGGTATTCAAGGACTTTTACAAAATGTTTCAACCAAGGATGTACAAGTAAATATTTAATAACCAGTTTTCCAAAGATGCAGGACATGCTTTTAAATTTAATCTGAGTTATTGACACACCATCATTTAATTAATTCTAGACAATTAACAAAACAATAAATCAAGCCCTGATAAATACTCTTTCTGAAAATTAAAATGCCTCCCTGAGCTGTATGAACACGCTCTTGGAACCCACCTTCACATCTCTACCTTTCCCTACACAAAACCTCTCCTCCAGCCAAATTATTCTACTTGTCCCATGACCTTTAATAAACATGACCACTTCTATACTTTTGTTAATGTCAATTACCTTTCCTGGAATACTTGCCCACCCCATCCTACCTTACCTGTCTTCTCTGTTTATTATTAAATAGATGGCAGTCTTCTATCTTTTATTCCAAACCCAAAAGTTATGCCATTGTACTTACACTTCATACATTCTTTAGAAAGTACTGTTAAGAATAATATTTATTCTTTCCATAGTGCTTTGTGATGTTAACATGCCTATCCTCACAATGACCCTTTATGGTAGGTAGTGTGTTTTTTCTCAAGCACCTGCAGATAAGAAGCTACTCATATCCTATACATCTCATAAGTGTCAGAACTCAGACTTCAGCCTATTTCTTATATCTCCAAACCTAGTGGGTTGTTTTTTTCCACTCAACTCTATATGAGAAAGATTGGAGATCAGACCTCAAAGTGACCTGGGATGTTAGAGATGTATTTAGCAGTAAATGAAATCAAATGCAATAGGGCAAGACCTATAAGTCATCAGTTTTACTAAGTTAGAAAATGACACCATAGCATGAGTTTTAAAAAGACAGAATGTATATAAATCAGTAACCTAACACATGAGAACTTTGAACCAATCCCTCCTGTATCCCCCTCTCCTGCACTGGAACAGCCATTAGTAAGTTTAACTGATAAGTTTGGGCTTAATATTAGAGGGGTGCTACCTCTCATATGATATCAAAATGATTGTTTATTACTCAATCATGAACAGTTTGCACACCTGTATATGACCTGATCTAAGTTCCTTGAGGGACAAGGATTTTGTAACTCACTTCTATTCTCAAAATGCCCAAGGACAATTGTTGGGCAAAAAATAGATCATCAGGAGATAGTTGTTGATGGACACGTGTAAATAGCTGTAATATACACTATTTCTCCTCCAATCTTGTGCCCTACCAATGATGCCTACTTTTCTTAACAATTTCTTATTTCTATTTCTTTTTTTAACTTTTACTGCCTATCTCATAGAAAAACATAGAACATTTGTCAGCCTGTAAGAACATATATGTGTATGTTATTATTTCATTTCCCCCATCTTTTTCTACTGGAATTCAGATAGAAACAGTGTCTAATGCAAATTGTATGTGAATACTTATTATTCTGATAGTTATTTTCTTATTTGCACATGGAAAGAAAATAGATGCTTTTTGTAATTGAATAAAAGTATTTGGATACAAGCTCATCTTCTGTAGGCTTACTAAAAGTAAACTCATCTTCAAGGCAAATTATAGTAACAGGAAGATAATTAGATAATGTGGGCCTAATCCTGGTGCTCACGTGATTTTATTTCTCCTGTTAAGTTCTATATTTTGCAAGTTTTTTTTCTTTGTCAGAACAAGAAAATTATGAACATTTTGTTTGGGTGACATCTCATGAAAACTCTTTTTTCTTAAATTTTCATGGACCAACGTTGGGGCAACAATTTTGGCTACAATAATGTCACAGTACCATTTCTTTATCAGAATCGTATTGTTGGTTTTATCTGTCAGATTTATGGACATAGGAAGAATTAGGACCAAAGAAGATATAGTGAGCAAAAAGAAAATGTAAAATATGATCATGTTGATTACATAAAATTTAAATTGTTTTGCACAAACAAAACTATGTCACCATGATTACAAGGGAAGCAGAAAATTGGGATGGATTTTGAATTAAGTATCTCTGATAAAGGCCTCATTTCTCAAATATATAGAAAACTGAATCAAATTTATAAAAATACAAGTCATTCCCCAATTGATAAGGGTGGTCAAAGGACATAAACAGGCAGTTTTCAGAGAAATCAAAGCTATCTATAATCATATGAAAAATGCTCTAGATCACTATTGATCAGAGAAATGTAAATTAAAACTACTCTGAGGTATCACCTCACACCTATCAGTGTGGCGAATATAACAAAAACAGAAAATATTGGATATGTTGGAGAGGATGCAGGAAAACTGTGACACTATCCACTGTTGGTGGAATTTGCAAAAAAGATCCAACCATTTTGGAAAGCAATTTGTCCAAAGGGCTATAGAACTGTGCATATTCTGTCATCCAGCAATACCACTGCTGTGTTTACATCTCAAAGATATCCCCAAAAAGAAGAAAAGATCAATTTGTACAAAAATATTTATAGCAGCTCTGTTTGTGGTGGCTAAGATTTGGAAATCAATGGAATGCCCATTAATTGGGGAATGGCTAAACAAGCTGTGGTACATGATGGTGATGGAACATTATTGTGCTATAAGAAATGACAAGCAGGATGATTTCAGAAAGACCTGGAAAGATTTGCATGAACGGATGTATAGTGAAGTGAGCGGAACCAGGAGAACAGTGTGCACAGTGAGAGCATTACTGTTTGGATGAAGAACTGTGAATGACTTAACTATTCTCAGCAATACAGTAGGATCCAAGACAATCCCAAAGGAATAATGATGAAGCTACTATCTGACTCCAAAGAAAGAACTGATATTGACTGAACACAGGCATGGAGTATGCGATTTTTTCTTTTATTCACATTTTCTTGTAAAAAATTACTATTATGGTAGTTTTTTACATAATTGCATTCTGGGATATGAGCCCATATCTGATTGGTTTATCACTTCGAGGGAGGGGACAGAGGAAAGGGAGGGAAGGAGGGATAAAATTTGAAATTCCAAAATTATAAATTAAAATATTTATTATTAGGGAAAGAAGAAATTAAGAACACATGTAAACAGCTGGAGGGGAGGAATTCATAGCTTTGTGGCTGGTTGTTTCAATATCATAGAAATGACAATGATACAAAAAAGGAAATTGTATTCTTCCTTATCTTTCCCCCCTTCTTCTTTCTTCCTTTCTCTTTCTTCGTCATTCCTTCACCATTCCTTCTTTTTATTTTCTCTCTGTAACCATGAACCTTAATATATCAAACTGACGGACTAGGAAGCTCACTCGATGCCTTGGAAAGCTGTTTTCAAGTCTCAACAATGCCTGTGTCTGAGTCAAATCACCTCCGGCTGGGTCAGGCAGATCATAAGTCTACGGCTGGCCTCTCAATCATAGTCCCACTCCCTGTGCTACCCTGAAAGACCTCCTGCTTCGGGATGCTGCTTCTTTGTATTCTGGTAACTCAACAATCTTTTGACACTCACAAGGTCCATAACAAGGTTCCATTTCATCTCCCGTACTTCATTCACCTTGGATCAGGAAGAATATGCCAATAGAGGACAGGAGCAGTGGTTTATCACAGCCATGTGGTGGGTGGTGAGGGGAGTAGGGTAGTTATAGTAGCAGGTTTCATTATTACCACCCCTCATAGTTCACTGCCCCCAGGCACCCAACCTAGTGGGTTTATAGGGATTTTTTCTTCCTCTTCACTTGGAAAGAGAGGGTTAACCCATTCTAGTCTTTTTAAAGGCATATCGAGTTCCAGATCAGCAGCCAAATAACAAGCTTCTCATCATCATCCATTTAGCTTACAGGTAAGAATCATAGGATACTTGTTGTGCTTTTAAGGGGATGGAACCTTTCCCTCATGCTTCTCCAGAAACAGGCTAACCCAGTCCCATATGCCTTGACAGCAGCAGAATGTCACATATTCTCTAAGGCATGGACCTTCTTTGTGCCCTTTATAAATGTTTTACAGGGTTAAACTAGAAAATGAGGAAGGAAAAGAGGATGAAGTATGACTATTGTCAAACCGTGAAGGTCATCTAGAAATGAAACTCAGGAATGAACAGCATTTCATGAAGCACTTTTTCCCCAGAAACAGGGATAAGATGAGCCATGGCATTTCAGTAATTGTATAATTGGTTAAAACAAACAAAACAAAACGATGAGTAGGAGGAGTTCAGAGAAACCTAGAGGGTCTTGCGTGGGCTGATGATGGTGAGATGAGCAGAACCAGAAGAACATTGTACACAGTATCATCAACATTGAGTGCTGATACTGTAATGGACTATATCTTCTCACCAATGCAATGGTACAGAAGAGTTCCAGGGAAACTCATGATAGAAGAGGATCTCCAAATCCAAGAAAAAAAAAAAAAGAACTGTGGAGTATAGATGCTGAATGAACCATACTATTTCTTTTTTTTTTTCCATACTATTTCTTTTTGGTTTTGGTGCTGTTTTTTCTATTTTGAGGTTTTTCATCATTGCTCTGATTTTTCTCTTATGACATGACTAATGCAGAATTAGGATTAATGTTATTATGTGTATGTGTGTGTTTGTGCATGTGTATATATATATATATATATATATATAAAACCTATATCAGATTACCTGCTGTCTAGGGAGGGGGGGAGGGAGGGAAGGAGGGAGAAAAATCTGAAAATTGGAAAGCATTGTATAAACAAAAGTTGAGAAACTATCTTTACATGTAACAGAATAAATAAATAAATAAATAAATAAATAATAAATAAATAAATAAATAAATAAATAAATAAATAAAAATGCAAACAAACAAACAAACAAAAAGAACTAGAAGCAGCTAATTCAGTAGATAAAGTCCTGAGGCTGGAGTCAGAAAGGCCAAAGTTCAAATCCAGCCTCAGATACTTACAAGCTGTGTGACCTTGGCAAGTCACTTAACCCCTGTTTGCCTCAGTTTCTTCATCTGTAAAATGAGTTGAAGAAGGAAATAGAAAACTATTCAGTATCTCTGCCAAGAAAATCCCAAATGGGGTCACAAAGATAAGAATGACTGAAAACACTGAACAACAACAAACAACTAAGATGGAATTCTTGGAGTGATGATTTCATGACAACTCACTAGAGGATTAATCTCCCACCACAACAACCCATAGTAGAATAATATCTTATTGAAACCACAGAAAACAAAGTAGATGCTTAATAAATTCCTTCAAGGGTTCTTTGCCCTTTTTTGAGTCATGGACCCCTTTGACAATCTGCCTAAACCTAGAAACTACTTCTAAGAATAGTGCTTGTTGCCTACAGTCATAAATGAAGGAAATGCTAACTTTCAGTTAGAGACTTGTCAAATGAATTCAATTGAACTAAGCAATAATTTCTCCCTTTGTATTGTGGGATAAGAGAAAAGTGGAATTTTTATTCAATCAATATAAAGTCCTCTGTTCCTATGTTAGCATGGAGAGGATGGAGAAGGTGCATTAGGAACTCAGGCTATTCACATGGGGCAATCTATTCCCCAAAATGTTTAGTCAGAGGGAGCTCTGTAGATTCAAGGACATTAAAATCCAATTTTACTCTTATTCTTCACCTCCAAAGGTTAACAATAGAAAGTCAATAAGGAAGTAATGAGATGTGTATGTCATCTTGTAAACTCCTAATGTACTGTATAATAATGGTGTGTGTGTTATGGGCATATAAATGTTCATTACAATTAGTATCTAGTCAAAGAGATGAAACATATATACAAATAATTATAGTACAAGTTAAAAGAAATTACTTGAGTACATAACAGAAGTTAAAAAGAGATGGATGAGGTACAGATTTTGGAAGGTAGAGTTCACTTCCAATTTGAGAGAATAACTAAAACCCATCAGGAAAGATGTAGCACCTATATTTTGAAGTCTTTGAAAGATTCCAAAAAGTGCCTATGGGGTAAAAAGTCCATCCTGACATTGGTGTATATATGTGTGTGTATGTGCAAAAATCCAGTGGGAGAGGGCCAAATGAGAACCAAGGATTCTTAATCTTTTTTTGTGTCATGGACAACTTCGGCAAGTCCCTTCTCAGAATACTTCATTCCTACATTCCTAATGGAAAGTGTAACAATTGGAGTGATGCCACCTGCTGGAGAGTTACTGTAGGAAAGCTCCGTCATGAGGAGAAAGTATCTGAGGGCAAGCCATGCGGCTTTTCCTTGGCGTCACTCCATCTAGCTTCTTGAACCCCCAGATATTTGAGGAATTCTTAGATTCCAGACCCAGAAACCCTCATCTATAGGCAGTCAATCCTACTCAGATTCTGAATCCTAGTGTACAAAATGCTTAATCCTGGTCAATAATAGGAATTAAAGGAAAAGGACAATATAGCCAAATAATGGAGAGGATCTAGAGGAATCAGGTATAAAGCTAGAAATGTTCTTCAATTAACTTATTTGGGGAGACCTTCTCACATGCAACCTCCTTTCCCTTTCCCTACCCCAAAATCATTCTTCAGTCCTCTATGCTTGAAGCCCAGGTGCCTGATTTTTAAAATAGGGATTCTGAGTCATTTAATTCTTTCTAACACTAATGCACCTGCAATTAAAGCATAGGATCTCAATCTAACAGAGGATTATCCTTCACCATAGAGCTACAAACCAAACTGAGTTATGAATTGGCTAACATTCTCCCCATTTGGGAAGGCCTTCATTTGCCTCAACATAGCCATAATAGACCTACAAATCCACTCATATCTTATAACGGAAGTGTCAGATATGAAACAGGGGCAACATGAGGCAGGCAACATACCCTAAGTATGGTCAGAACCAGATAAAATGTAATCAGGAAGGGGCAGCTAGGTGGTGCAGTGGATAAAGCAATGTCCTTGGATTCAGGAGAACCTGAGTTCAAGTCCTGCCTCAGACACTTGACACTAGCTGTGTGACCCTGGGCAAGTCACTTAACCCTCGTTGCCCTGCCCCCCCCATGTAATCAGAAAATATTTAATAAAATAAATAAAAATACAATAAAACACTTATCATATCACATTTAAAAACTGTTAATATTCAGCCTTCAGGGACCCTTATAGTGGCTCCCATTTTTAGGTAAAACAGTGGATAAAATGCTAATCTTAAAGTCATAAAGACTCATCTTTATGAGTTCAAATCTGCGCTCAGACACTTAGTAGCTGTGTGACCCCAGGCAAGTCACTTAACCCTCTTTGCTTCCCCTCCTCAGGTATAAAATGAACTGGAGAAGGAAATGGCAAACCACAATAGTATCTTTGCTAAGAAAACTGCAAATGGGGTCATGAAGAGTTGGATGTGACTAAAAAATGACAGAACTACAAAAAAAAATTCTGTTTGAGATTGACATCACTGCCTTATAATACTTTGGAACAAGACTTTACACATACAATGGCAGACCCTTAAAAAATATTTGATCAAGGAGTCTGGTCAAGGATCTGTCTATAAACCATGTCACCTGAAGAATATTTGAAGGAAGCCTGGAGAAGGGGAAACTAAGGAAAGAAATGTCTTCTTAGGAGAGAACATGGTAGAGTTAGAAAGATTCTTTAAAAAAAAAAATGTTTGCAAGATGAGCAATGTCTTCACCAAAGGCAACATAAGGAAATGGACCATGGTAATTGTCCTGGAAACTCTTTCCATTTCATAGCATCTAATGTGATGTTTGCAACACAAACACAATTACCCAGAAGGAAAGAATTTGAAATGTTTATCATGTGTCTTTGGTGTTTCTTTATTTTCCCAGTCTCCTCAAACACTATGAATTTAAAGATTTATGTCCAGTTCCCTCTCTTTGTAGTTAAGGAAACTAAAGGCTTTCAATTAAAGCCTTGGAGCCTCACATGCCTTTGACTGTGAGAGATAAGCTTGAAACACTGGTGAAAACTGAATTCACAGGCCTCCCACCAGGCCCCAGCCATACCTTTATCAGGAGTCCTAACTTTTGGGGTGGAGTGGGGGGAAGGGGGTGGGAGAAGGAGAGGAAGGGAGAGAGAAAGGGAACTATATATTTCCCCCTTATACTGGGCCAGACATCTTCTTTGATGAAGAGATCAAATCTAGGCAATCATTCTAAGAATTGTGGAATTTAGAAATATATGAATTCTAAAAGAAAATTTAGCACTCCACTTAAAGGGGTAGTAAATTATTTATTTATTTGTTTGTTTGTTTGTTTGTTTATTGCAGCGGGGCAATGAGGGTTAAGTGACTTGCCCAGGGTCACACAGCTAGTAAGTGTCAAGTGTCTGAGGCCAGATTTGAACTCAGGTCCTCCTGAATCCAGGGTCTGTGCTCTATCCACTGTGCCACCTAGCTGCCCCAATACCCTTATTTTGAAACTAAGGAAACTGACTTCCAGAGAGGACTAGTGATTTGCCCAAAGTTGCACAATAAGTAACAGAGTCAGGATTTGAACACAAGTCCACTTTTTCCAAAGTTGGTGCTCTTTCCAGCACCACACATTCATTTACTCTGGAAGAGGTTCCTGAGTGACTCTCTTGGTTGGAGGGAGCCTAGAATTTCCTTTTGAGCATATTAAATTCTTAGGAGCATTGAAAGAAAAAGAAGAGCATATTTAAACTGAGGGAACCAAGCAGAGCCGTCTCCCTGACCTCAACTTCTAGATTCAGACAAGTTACATAATGGTTATTGTGATTTTGGAAGTAAATGAGAAGAATGTCATTTATAGCCCTGATAAGGTATCCCTAATTTAATTCTACAAACATTTTTTAAAGTTTTCTTTTCAAATAACAAATCTATTTTCTCCCCTTCTTATTAAAACAACAACAACCTTATAACAAATATGCATAGCCAAGCAAAATAAATCCCCACATTAGCCATATGGATATAGGTATTTAGATACACACACATACACACACACACACACACACACACATATATACATATGTGTGTATATGTCTCATGCTGTACCCTGGGTCCATCTCTGTCAAGAGATAGGTAGCATGCTTCATCATCATTCCTCTGTAATCACAAGTGGTTATTGCACTGATCAGTTCTTAAGCCTTTGAAAGGTGTTATGTCTTTACAGTATTGTTGTTGTCTAAATTTCAACAGACATTCATTTTTTGGATTTATGGAATAAAACATTTTATGACAGTATAATAATAAATAATCAAATTGGCTAAAATGATCGAAGGGGAAAGTGAGAGATGTTGGGTTTTGAAAGCCTATAGAAGTCATAGAATTAGAACTGGGCAAGTTCTAGAGATCCTCTAGTTTGCCTTCTTTGTTTTACAAAAGAGGAAACTGAGGCCCAAAGAAATAATGTGATTTATCAAAGTCACCCAGCTATTAACTCAATAAGCATCCAAACCCAAGCTCTCTGATTCCAAATCCAGTGCTCTTCCCATTATACCACACCACCCAATGATGCTACTGGCAGCTGAGTACAAGTTAACAAAGACAAGATCTCTTGGTTTGTTTCATCCAGTTTATTACTTTAAAAAAAATTAACTAGACTTGGAGTTTTATTGTCTCTTTTTCTTTTGAAAAGTAGCCCTGAAGCAAGCAGATTTTGTTTTTGTATAATACTTTTTCTATTCTTTTCCTTCCCATTCATCATGCTTTTCAAAACCAAAAATTATCTGCTTCCAGCATCTCGAGTCGTAAGTTTTTATTTTCAATTTTTCTGACTCATCCCTAAAGTTTCCAAAGACAATCCTGTCTCCTCAACAGAGTTTCAGCCCACTGGCTTAGAGCCTGAAGACCTGAGTTTTTGTACTGAATCAGTCACTTACTAGTCATGACACCTTGAGCAAGTCATTTCAGTTCAATGAGGCTCGGTTCTCTTATATGTAAAATAGGAATTTCATTTTTTTTCCCTGGAGGTCACACAAAGTTGTAGTAAAAATGAAATGATACAATCTTTGTAAAACCATTCATACTCTTATAGTGGTGTGTATAATTTATCATTATCCAGGATTCTATAATAAGGATAGCTAGCATTAATATAGCACTAAGTAAAGCATTTTAAGTTTGATTTGTTTGATACACCAATCCTGTGAGATTGGTGTTATTATTATCCCCATTTTCCATTTTTTTTCCCAAGGATCACACAGCTAGTAAGTGGTTAAGGCAAGACTTATACTCACACTTTCCTAACTCCAACCCTATATTTCATTCTCTGTCACCTCGCTGCCCCCTGTAACTATTTCTTTCCCATTAGTAACAAAACAAATATTTCTACCTATTTCCCAGTATTTCCTTTGAAACTTGCAACAATGACTATGGAGAGAAAGAATATGGAATTTTATAAACTAATAATTACCTTTTTTTTTTACCAATGATCAAGCCCTAATAATTCAGTATTTATTAATTACCTACTGCATGCAGCATAGGATGGTAGGTATCATATCAATAAGATATGATCTGTGTCCTCAGTTTAAACTTGTACAAATTATCCCCTACTCCCCTTCACACACATACACATTTCAAAGATAGGATAATTTTCCAATTATTATCTATTTTTTCTTCAAAACATTTCTCAGAAAACCCAAAGGTATAATGTGACTTATTTTTAATGAAGCTACAATGACCTTGGAACATAATACATGATCGCATTAATGCTTCCCTTTGCTGCTATAATACACAGATCACCTTTCATCTTAATATGTCTTTGTACACTGGGGAGTCTCTGGCAAGATAATTAATATTCTTTTCAAAATAATTTCAATCATTCGTTTACTCAAGCAAAAATCCATTCGTTAAATACAGGTAAGCCTGCAATATGAAAGGTCACAGAAGACCCCAGTTCTCCCACATAAACTCTAGCAGAAATACCAATACCTAAGAAAACCAGAGAAGAACAGAAATAAGTTCTTGCATCTAGTCCAGGAACAGTACAAAAATAGGTTTGGGAGTTAATAGTGGTAGATAAAGGGGTTGAACCAAGAAAGCCAGAGTGAGCTCAAATAAATAGGTTAGAAGCCTATGGAAGATTGTGGAGAAGAGAACAGCTAGGAAAGCCAACACAATCTCTGAGAAATGGACTTGTGGGGCATCTAGGTGGCACAGTGCATAGAGCACTGGCCCTGGATTCAGGAGAACCTGAGTTCAAATCCAACCTCAGACACTTAACACTTACTAGCTGTGTGACCCTGAGCAAGTCACTTAACCCCAATTGCCTCACCAAAAAAAAAAAAAAAAAGAAATGGACTACAAGCCAGGAGAGGCAGGGAGATGAACTGAGCTGGGAAAGACAAAGTTCATACAAATGAAACTGCTAGTCAGTGCTCTGAGCATAGTGGGGTGCAAACTACATGGGGCTCCAACACTTAACTTTGGCTTCCTTGCTTGCTTGCTTGCTTGCTTACTTGCTTACTTGCTTACTTACTTACTTACTTACTTACTTACTTACTTACTTACTTACTTACTTACTTACTTACTTACTTACTTACTTACTTACTTACTTACTTACTTACTTACAAGAGACAGAGACAGCTCTCATAGATCACTGTGCAGGCAGATGAGGTCCAGCTGTGCACTCCTTTGAGAACCAGGAACCAGAGCAGGAGACAGACCAAACTTAGTCCTTGGGCATCAGAATGGGCTAAAGGAATACAGTGAAGGAGGCCTGAGGTTAATGTAACATCCAAAATCTCACTAGGATCCATAAAGGCCACAGCAGGGGACAGACCCAACTCCCTAATGAGGATCATGAAAGGAGAAGGAAACAGAATCCACTGAAGCCAAGACCCAGAGTGGACCATCAAGAAACTAAGAAGCCAGAAATGGAGGTAAAGGTTGGAGCCTAGTACTAGACACACTATCCAGATAAACAGCAGCAGTGGTATCCAGACTACAAAGAATATAGGACCAAACATGGCCTACCCAATCCAAGTCAGGGACTGACATGAGGACAGATTGCTAATCCAACAACTGAAGATGAAAGTATGAATAAACAGAAGAAATCACTGAACACAATGAAAAAAATATGATGGTGTGAGAAAATAATTATTAATAATGGGGTTTGGGGAGGGACTCCCCCTCCCCTAATCAAGAACTCCGGTTGGTCTCTTTCAGAGCCAGTCCAAAGGTGCATTAGAGATAAGGCTCTTTGTGACTAGCTTTTTAGCTATATATTCATACCTATTTGAAAGCGCCTTTGGCCTCAGGGGGTCTGTCTTTTACTAGACCATGAAGTCATTACAATAGAGCTCATTTTAATATGGACTACCCTCAAGTTAATCAATGGAGCTGATTGATGCTAACCAATTAGCTTATTAGCTTAGATCAATGTGTGGTGACCTGCCTCTACCTGAAAGAAGATAAAAATCCCTGGGGACACAAGGGTTGCTCTCTTACTCTCTTATGCTCTTCTCTTACTCTCTTACCCTGGGCTCTCTCTTCCCAGCCCCTTCCTTGGACTCTTCATGCTGGGTATGTAATTGTTCAGGCCTGTAACTAGTGGGGAAGTCAGAAAGACACGTGGTCAATACTTTAGTAATATGTGATCTTAATTAATAATAAATGCTTACTGATAAAATTGGTGCAATATCCTTTAATTTATAAGTAGCAATATTTTAGAAAATCCCAGCCTAGTCCCAAAATATTTTAAATGACACAATGGATACTGCAAGAATATGCAGAAGAAATGAAGCAATAAGTTAAAAATGAAATTGTTAATGAATTAAAGTTCTGAAGAAAAAAAAATAAAGAGAAATAGTTTAGAACAGAAGTTGGAAAACTTAGTTAAGTAGCAAACTCCCTAAAAAACAGAATGAAGCAAACATCATCCAGTGATTCCATGAGACAACAACAAATATTAGAAGACAGTCATTTCCTTTAAGAAAGATTGAGGGGGCAGCTAGGTGGTGCAGTGGATAAAGCACTGGCCCTGGATTCAGGAGGACCTGAGTTCAAATCCAGCTTCAGACACTTGACACTTACTAGCTGTGTGACCCTGGGCAAGTCACTTAACCCTCATTGACCCACCAAAAAAAAAGATTGAAAATAATTGAAGAAAATTAAAATTTTAACTAATAAAAATGACTCAGACTAAAGAGATAATTTAAGAATCATCAGAATCCCCCCAAAAACATGAGCAACCAAAAAACAAATGGGACACCATATTTCAAGAATCTTAAAATTGACAACAAAAACTAAAAACTTACCTAGAACTAGTAGAACCAGACAGCAAAGTGAAGAATTCAAATATACCAATCTCCTCCTGAAAGAAACCTCAAAATGAAAATAATAATCTCATAATGAAAATCTATAGCTTCCAAGTGAAAGAAAATATTTTGCAAGCAACCAGAGTTTAAGTACCAAAGAATCAGAACCAATATCACATGAGACAGCAGCTACTACTATAAAAAAAGAAAACCTTGAATTTTTATGTTCCAAAGAATAAAAGACAAAGGCTTACAACCAAGAATAACCTACCCTTAAAAACTGAGTATAATCCTATAGAGGGAAAAATGAATCTTGAGTAGAGTAAAAGGCTTTAAAATATTTCTGATGAAAAGGCCAGAGATAAGTAGAAACTCTGAAAGGTAAACAAGGGAGTCAATAGAATTTTAGAAAGGTAAACAGCAATTGAAAGGAGACAAAAAAGGATGGTGTGTGTGCACTCTAATATAAAAAGAAAAGTCAAGTATCATTTCAGAATTCTGTCTTCAGGGGTCACAAAGTTAAGATGAAGGAAGGACCCATGTGTGGTTTTGTTCTGTTTTGTTGGTTTTAAAAGATGAAAGAAAAGAAAGAGGTAAAGGAACAGAAAGAGAAGGAATAAGAAGAAAAAAAATTATTTCATATAAATGGGATGCATCAGAAGAACATACAAACATAAATAAAGGAGGGAATGGGCACCTTATAACCTCACTTTTATCTGAATTGAACAAAGGATGGTTCAACAGGCACATACATAAAAATGCATGCATGCAACAAAGAGTTTCATATAGAAATAAATTTCAACAGGGAAACAGGTAAGGAAAGGGTAAAAAGGGCTATCCAAAGGAGCATAGAGTAAGGAATGGAGTAGTCATAAGCAAAATAAACATTAATTTCAGCTAGCTAATCAGAAAGAATGAACTAAAATAAGAGGGAAAGAAATCATCAGAACCAGAGATCAAGCTCTGGGCCTGGTGGAGAGAGCTGAAGTAGAGGAATAGGAACAGACCACTTCAATTACAAATAAGTAGTGCTGACTCTTCCCCGATTCCCTTCTTATTTATAAAGAAGAGTATGTAAGAGAGGAAAAGAAGGAAAAGTCTAAGAAATTATAATGGAATGATACAATCGACAACCCTAATAATGAATGTAAAGAGGATATACTCACCTATGCAGTATATGAAAAACTTAAATGAAGACAAAATAATTAAATTCTAAACAATGCGTGAGCCCAAGAATATAGCATTGAAAGAACAGAAGATTCCATTAAAAACAGCAACAACCATATACCAAAACTTATGGGATTCAGCAAAGCAGCTCTTATGGGGAGATTTACATCTTCTAAGTTCTGGGTTGTTGGTTTTTTTTTTTTAGATAATCTGAGTTAAGTGACTTGCACAGGGTCACACAAGCTAGTAAGTGTCTGAGGCTGGATTTGAACTCAAGTCCTTTTGACTCCAGGGCTATTCATCTATCTACTGTGCCACTTAGCTGCCTCCTAAGTTCTGATATTGAAAACAAAGAAAAAAAAATCAGTGAATTTGTCATGCAAGTAAAAAAACAAATTAAAAAAACAAACAAAAATAGAAATTATAAAAATAAAAATTAATTTAAAATAAATTAAATTGAAGTAAAAAAAACTGCATTTAATTAATAAATAACACTAGGAACTATTTTTGTAAAAACTATTAAGACAGATAAACTATTAGCTAATTTGATTTTTTTAAGGAGAAAGAGAAGAACCAAATTACTAACATCAAAAATCAAAAAGGAAACCACAAAAATGAATAGAAAATGAAAAAAATTATTAAAACTGTTTTGCTCAATTATATGCAAATAAAACTGGTTATTTATTTTTAAATAGTTTTTTTCCAATTATATGTAAAGACAATTTTTTTTAAGTGAGGCAATTGGGGTTAAGTGACTTGCCCAGGATCACACAGCTAGTAAGTGCTAGGTGTCTGAGGCCAGATTTGAATTCAGGTACTCCTGACTCCAGGGCCAGTGCTCTATCCACTGCACCATCTAGCTGCCCCTAAAGACAATTTTTAACCTTCATTTTTTAAAAAAATTTTGAGTTCCAAAATTTTTCCCTTTTCCTCCTCTTCCCCCTCCCTAAAATAATTTGATATAGGTTATACATGGACAATCATGTAAAACAGATTTTCATATTAGTCATGAATCAAACTGATAATTTATATGAAATGGATGTATATTTACAAAAAATATAAAATACCCAGATTAACCAAATAGGAATAGATCATTTAAATAACTCAATCTAAGAAAAAGAAAATGAACAAGGGGGAAAAATAGATTTACAAGGTGCCTTACCAGCACCTGCCCAGGAGGGCTTCCTGGACTCTCTGATCATTCCAGGCACTTTCTCTAGCTACCTAAAACCTCAGGGCAGTTGTTTTGGCTCAACCTGGACAAACCTGCTCCTTGATGAAACAGCTTCCTGGGCTCCCCTTTCCAGCACTGGTAAGATTTTCACTGACTGCTCCTTCTCAGTCTCCTTTGCCAGATCTTTAACCTGGTTATGTTCAAAAACAGTGAGTGTCCTCTAAGGCTCTTTCCAGGGCCTTCTTCTTCTTCTAAACTATTTCACTTGGTGACCTCATCAGCTCCTGTAGATTCAACTATCAACTCTATGTAAATGGTTTTCAGATCTATTTGTCCATCTCTAACCTCTCTGGCTTCCACATCTTCAACTAACTGTTAGATATCTAGAACTGGATGTCTCAGAGACATCATAAATGCAACACCTCAAGTGGACCTATCCTTTCTTCAAATCCCTGCTCTCTTCCTAACTTCTTTATTTCTGTTAAGGGGACAACCATCCTCCCACTCACCCAGGCTCTCAACCTCAGCATCAGCCTTGTCTTCTCACTCTATCCCATCCTCCAGATCCAATCAATGGTCAATTCTCTCTGGCTTTTAATGCCGTGCACAACCTGACCCCTTCCTACATTTCCAGTCTTCTCCCTATGTACTTCTCATCCACTGACACAGGCCTCCTTGCTCTTCCTTGATACAACATTCCATCTCCCAAAGTCAAGCATTCCATTGACTGTTAACTATTCCTAGAGCTCTCTCCTTCCTCACCTCTGCCTCCTAGATTCCCTGGCTTGGTTCCAGTTTCAACCACAGTTTTAACTTCTACAAGAAACCTTTCCCCGTAGAATTTAATCATAGTTTTTGCCCAATGACATGAAGTCCAAATTACCATAAATATATCCCAATCATATACACTGTCTGCATGTTCTTTCCCCCGGAATCCTGCATGATTCTTGAGAACAAGACTGGTTTTGTCTTAGTGCTTAGCATAGCACTGGTACAAAATAGATAATACTAATGAATGCTTATTAACTGACTGTCTGAATTCTAACAAATTTTCAAAAAGCAATTAATCCTAATTCTTTGCAAAATAGGCCAAAAAAAAAAAAGCATCCTATGAAATTGCTTAGATGAAACAAAGTTGGTCCTGGTATCTAAATCAGAAAGTGATAAAACAGAAAAAGGGAATTATAGATTAATATCTTGAAGAATATTGATGGAAAATATTTTTAAATAAAATATTATTAAAGAGGCTACAACATCATATTAAAATTATTGTACCCTATCACCATGATGAAGGATTAGTTCAATATTAGGAAAACTATAAACATAATAGACCAAATTATTAACAAAAATAACAAAAATCATGATTATATCAATAGATAATATAGAAATAGAAATATCTAGAAAATACTAAAATATAGAAATGGCTGTTTAAATACAATACTTTATGATAAAAAATTGCTAAGCATAGGAATAATTGGACTATTTTTTAAAATATAGTAAATATTATTTTCACCCATTTTCATGTCATGCTTCCTTAACTTTAATTCAACTCTCCAACTCATGTCCTGAAATAATATTTAATCTAAATTCTCTACAACTAGCCTGACCTTGACCTACCAAGCTTCCTACAACTCTCAGATTATCTCTGTATCATGTCAGCACCTCCATACAGTTCCCCTCCACTTCCTTTAAATCTCTACCCCAGCAAATAAAACTCAAATCAACACTACCATTACTGCAAAGAATATGCCAATCAATTTTTCATTGTCTCCATTTACCTCCCCAATGACTTTCTAAACTAAATCAATGATCCTTTGCCAGCACTTCCTTATAAATATTGTCTTTTCCTATTAGGGTATTTGGGGCAGTTAGGTGTTGTAGTGAACAGAGTGCTGGGCACTCTCAGGAAGACCTGAGTTCAAATCAGGCCTCAGATACTTACTATCTTTGTGACCTTGGGCAAATCATCTAACCCTGCTTGACTCAGTTTCTTTATCTGTAAAATGAACTGGAGAAGGAAATGGCAAACTTCTCCAGTATCTTTTCCAGGAAAACTCCAAAAGGGGTCATGAAGATTGGACACTACTGAAAATGACTAAACAACAAATTTTAAGATATTAAAGGATTGAGCTCTGCTTCTTACTAGCAATGGGGCACTGGAAGAAATCAGTGCCTCTCTCTCTGAACCTTAGTTTCTTTATCTGTCAGATGAAGAAACAATCTCTAACATCCCTTTCAATTCTGATATTCTGTAACTGGTTATAGTAGTAAATTATTCTGGGGTTCAATCCAATAAGTATTTATTGAACTCCTTTTATATGCCAGGTACTTTGTTACATTCCAGAGGTACCAAGACAAAAATGAAATGATTTACATTCTGTTCAGGAGATATAAGGTACACAAATAAGTAAATACAACATAGATAAAAAGTAATTTGTGGGAACAGAGAGAGTCCTTATAGCTTGGAAGTTTCAAGAAGGACTTTCTGGAGGAGGTAACACTTGATCCAAACCTTGAGGGTAGAAAAGGATTGGAAGAAGCAGAAATAAAGGAGGACATTCTAGGCGTGGAGGTAGTCTGTCTAACAACAACGACAATAATAATAACTAATATTCATATAGCACTCTAAGGTTTACAAAATACTTTATAAGTATTGTTTTGTTTTCAAAGCCAGACAAATCAGCTAGGAGGCTACTGCAACACACTTTATGAGAGAATTTTAGGAAACAGTATCTAGGACAAGGCCCCTGTCTCTTTCAAAGGTCATTCATGATGACTCATTCTCTCAATTCCCCTACCTCTTTTTTTACATAGAAAAGAAACCCCAAATCTTCTATGATTTATATAAAAAATAGTAAAAGAACCTGAGATGGGGCAGCTAGGTGGCACAGTGGATAAAGCACCGGCCCTGGATTTAGGAGTACCTGAGTTTGAATGCAGCCTCAGACACTTGACACTTACTAGCTGTGTGACCCTGGGCAAGTCAGTTAACCCCCATTGCCCCGCAAAAAAAAAAAAAGAACCTGAGTAAAGAGAAGTTTTGGCCCAGAAGGAGAGAAGGAAGTAGTCAATACCAGTGAGGCCTGTTTAGGAGTAGAAGATGGAGAAGGAGGACTAGATCAGTGCTGGAAAAGAGCAGAAGACTTTGAGCTCCAGATATATTAATCATGACTGGATATAGGTTAAAGATTCTGTGATGCACACTGACCAAAGGGTTACCAAAACAGGAAGACTCATAGCTATAGCTATTGCCTGGGGTTGGGTCTAGTTTCTTTAATATCACTGGCACAGTGATAGAGATCCCACAGAACAGGAGAAGGTCAGGGAGGAGGATGTGAATGGGAAGAGAGGGTATGAGAAGGTGGACATTGCTCTTGGAAGGCCAATACAAGTAAGTGAAAAGTTCCCAAGATCAGAAAACAGCGTCTTATTCTATATGGGCATTGTGCTCTCTCCTCCAGGAACTTCCTGAGCCAAACCCCAGGCAGAAATCGTTCTCTGGGAATAAATTGGATGATTTTTTCCTAAACGAGATTCTTTGCACATGCCTCCACTAAACCTCAGCGGTTGCTTCTCTGCCCACTCATAATCTCCTAGGATCTGCCTGTAGTTTGGCCCCCTCAGCTCAGCTTTGCTCTACCCAGAATAGCTTGGTGTCATCTGTAAACCTGGAGGGTTTCACTCTGCATTCCCTCCTCCAGATCACTTATAAAGATGTTAAATAAGACAGGTCCCAGCAATAATCCTGGAGGAACCCCAACAAGTTTGTCATTTTGCATCCAACAGATACTTATTTGTTTGCATTCTTTTCAGTCTCTAAGACAGTTCTTTATCTAAATCTCATGGTGACCATGATCCCCATGACATTTCATGCTGGGGCCTGGGTAGCCACAACAAGCCTGGGGCCTCTCCTACAAATAATCCGCCAGTTCCTGACTTGACTCTAAGCATGCCTCTCCAAAGGCCAAGAGAAGTGTAATCATTGGGAAGGGGATATAAGGGAGAGATGGGTGATAGGAAGTACCTGAAAAGAGTTGAAAGAGAATGGCTGTACTTGGTCACTGAGATGGAAGGAAGGAGGAGAGCTGGTGAAGAAGGCAAAGTTTGTGTTGGTGTCCTCCTACCTCCCTTTTTCTAGTTCATTCCTAACCCAATTTCTCTTCTATTTCCCAGGATTCCCATGGCCACACCATTCAAATATTACCATCTGGTGACATGGGCCTGTAGGAATCCCAGAGTCGATTGTAATGCCTAACAAAGAACTGTCCTCACCTAAAGTGCCTCAGACTTAAAAAATAATCATAGCTCATACTTATATAGCACATTAAATTTTATGAAGGATTTTCCTAATAATAACCCTTGTTGTTAGATAATAACTCATATAGTACAAGTAGTATCTGCTTTAAAGAGGAGGAAATGAAGGTTTGGAAGGGTTAAATGACCTTTCTGTGGTAGGATGACCGGGAATTTTTCCTCTTCCCTTGCCCTCCACCCACAAAACAAACATAAAAAACAAATAAACAACCATTTCCACTCACTAGGCACATCAGCAAGCTAAGAGAACGAATCCACACTAAAATAAAAGGAATTCTTCATCACCTTCCCCGTTACTTCTTTTGTCCCTTAATGCAAATGAATCTCTACCCGGTGAAATTCAAGCAGATTTCAGATTTAGAAAGCACAGCAGGATGCTTAAGTCACTAGTCAGCCAGATTTGCAGAAAGAGCAGAGTAGGTGATCTGGGTAGAAACAACATCTCCACTGGTAGTTTAGACCTTTTTAGCTCTCACAAAATCACAGTATTTACACATACTTCACTTTTATGTGTTACACACTCATATTGACCAACAATACACCACATAAAATAAATGTGTTTGTGTATGTGTGGCTCCTGAGGTCACACTCCCCCATTTTCAAGGTATATCCCCTCACTGATAGCTACCCCAGGTTCATGATTCTCTACAGATCTACATCCCCTAATATTCTACTATAATATTTGTTGCTGTTGAGTAATTTCATTCATGTCCAACTCTTCGTAACCCCATTTGGGGTTTTCATGGCAAAGATACTGGAGTGGTTTGCTGTTTCCTTCTCCAGCTTGTTTTACAGAGGAGGAAACTTAAGTAAATGGGATCAAGTGATTTGCCCCATAGGAAATGCCTGAGGCCAGATTTGAACTCAGGTTTTCCTGATTCCACTCTTGGTACTCTATCCACTGCTACAGGAGTGCCCTCTTTTACAAATATACCCAGAGCAAAATTAGGAAGATCAGACACAAGCAACACTTGGAGAAGCACAGATACAGGGAGCACATGTGGAAGAACATACACAAAAAATGCCTGCATCAAGAAAGGGAGTTCCCATGCTAGAGAAGTCATGCACCCTTCCAATTACTGAAGTATTCATTGTATATACTATAGGACTTTCAAAGATTGCAAAGTCCTTACATACATTTTCTTATTTGATCCCCAAAACAAGCCTGTCATGTAGGGGCTATTATAATAACATTTATGATATAACAATGTATTTATGATAAAATGTTTCCCATTTTACAAATGAGAAAACTGAGGCTGGCAGAGGTTTTGCCCAGGATGTAAACCCAAGTCTTCCCGACTTCAAGTCTAGCATTCTAGAAAGTACAAAATACAGATCAGCTCTGAGATCCCCTATAACCCTAAAAGTCCATTTCTGTAACATGGCTAAAGCACACAATGCCTCTATGTTCTCATGAGAACAAGATATGAAACTCTGAACCCCTGTAATTACTGATATGTTCCACCTCCTCTAATCTTCCTTTAGTGTTTATCTTTTACTCTTCATGTAATATAAGAAAGTCAGAAGAGAGTGTTCCCACCCAGCAATCTCTGCTCTAAAAGGAGTGATTATGCAGCCATGGAATAATTAATGTTAGCAATCATGAGAGCAGGGCACCGACACAGGTCAGGCTGTGCTAGAATGGGATCCAGTCTCTTGCCTTCCTATTCAAGGAGGCATCTTCTGTGAATCAGGAAGCCTGAAGTCTGGTGCTATTTGTTAAATGAAGCTTAACTAGTAATTTCCTTCTAATTTATCTGAATTGAGAGATTTCACTGGGCTCCCTAAAGCTCATAAGAGTTGTTTTCAGCAGTGTTCCTTTAGCCTGCAATGGGAGCTCTGGATCCTAGGAAGAAAATCCACAGGAGATTCCAGAATGGAATTTTAAATTCTCTTCTGGCATTGACAGGTAAAAGTACCCACATAAACCTCTGGCTAGGTTTCCATGGAAACAGGAAACAGATTGAAGAAATGGTGTTAGCAGTTAACCTACACTATTCCATAAGGCAAAGTGTCGCATTTGGAAGTGAGAAATTCATTTGGGGAGTGAGTGTCTCCCAAGAGCAGGAAATAGTGATACAGCTCAGTTTGATCTCTATTGCTGACCTGGGACAATAAGGTTCATTTTTTCTCCCCAAATAGGGTCATTCTGCAAAAAGGTTAGTTCCAGAGAGAAGCATCCCAGTACAGTGAAAAGTGTGCTAAATTTGGAGAAAAGGAGCTAGATCTGCAGTCAAAGAATTTGGGTTCAAATGCCACCTGGGCTACTTGCTACCTGTGTGGCACAGTAGGTACAATCTTAATCCAGGAGTCAGAAAGATCTGAGTTCAAATTTAACCTAAAACAATTGCTAGTTCTGTGATCCCAGGCAAGTCACTTCACTTCTATTTGTCTTAGTTACCTTGCCTGAAAAATGGTAATAATAATATCACCTACCTCCTAGGGATGCTGTGAAGATCAAATAAGATAATAATTATAAAGCACTTAACACAGTGCATAGCACTTAATAAATTCTTGTTGCCTTCTTACTCTCCTTTCCTCTTTCCTGTGTAACCTTGGGAAAGTCACTTAACCTCTTTATTCCTGGGGTTCCTCAATTATAAAATGAAAATGTTGGACTAGATAACCTCCCTTCCATTACTAAAATGTATGATGCTTGGATATTACAATCAAGATAGAGTTCTTAGGCTGAGTTCAACTACCAGAGGTAGTTTTTGGTCCAAATGGCCAGTGAAGTTCTTTGAAGTATAAGTCTGTCTGAGAATGGGAAAAAGGAGTCTTCCTTTATCTGGTCTCCATTGTGGAGTGCTTTAGTAGAAAGTGTGCTAGATTAGACTTTAGAATACCTGGGTTCAAATCTCAGTTCTGCTACTACTGGTTATATGACTTTGAATTATTTAACTTCTCTTGAGCTTTTGTTTCATCAACTGTGAAGTGGGAACAATAATATCTCACCTATGGTTTTCCTCACAAGTTAAGAATCAAGGGATAGGGTTAGGAACTTGATCTTTGACATCATTGATACAGGGACCTCATTAATGAGGAAATTTCTAGCAGTTCAGGTTGGCACCTTCTCAGTAAATTATAATCTTAAAAAGTTGCTTAGAGAAAGAAGGAGGAGGTTAAGTGATTTGCCCAAAGTCATATAGATAGCATACAGAAATAGCCAACTTTATTGTACTTTGCTTTATTGTACTTCATAGATATCACATTTTTCCTTTTCTTTTTCTTTTATTTTTTACAAATTGAAGGTTTGTAGCAACCCTATATCAAGCAAATCTACTGGCACCATTTTTCCAACAGCATGTGCTCACATGTTTCTGTGTCTTATTTTGTTAATTTTTGCAATACTTCAAATTTTTCATTACTATATCTATTATGGGGATCTGTCATCAGTGATCTTTGATGTTACTATTACATTAATTTTGAGTCACCACTAACTACACCCATATAAGACAGTGAACTTAATTTATAAATGTGGCATGTGTTCTGACTGTTCAGCTGATTGGCTATTCCCTCTTCTCTTTCCTTCTCCTCAGGCCTCTGTATTCCTTGAGACACAATACTATTGAAGAATATTACAAAAGCTTAGTTGACAAAGCAACAGCAGGATTTGAAAGGATTGACTCCAATTTTTAAAGAAGTTCTACTGTGGATAAAATGCTATTAAATAGTATCACATGCTACAGAGAAATCTTTTATGAAAGGAAGAGTCAATCAATGAAGCAAATTTCATTGTTGTCTTATTTTAAGAAATTGTCACAGGGGTGAAGCCAAAGATAGTGGAGTAAAGGCAGCAAAAGCTCACCTGAGTCTCCCAAATTGGCTTCCAAACAATGTTAAAATAACTCCTCAAAATGAATTATGGAGTTGCAGAATCAACAAAATGACAGGGTAAAACAATTTTCCAGCCTAAGACAATTTAGAAGATCAGCAGGAAAGATCTGTCTCACTGGGGTGAAATTGGAGCACAGTCCAGAGCAACCTACATTAGCAGGGGCTAGCCCTAGCAAACCAGCAGCAGACCTTGGGATGGCTAAATTGGCAAGCAGCAGATTCCAGAATTAGCCCACAGATGGGAAGGGTCAACTAATAAGAAGGAGATTACAGAGGACCATTTATTAGAACTGAGAGCAGGACTCTATTGCATTGCTATACTCCTTTCTCAGTCACAGTCCCAGGGTGAGGAGTATTAGCACATTAGAACATGCAGGTACAAGGGAACTGAGACCCTGGGCATGGTTTCAGGGTAGAAAAGAGTTCTTGTGATCACTCACAGACCAGAGCGCTGGTCATGAGAACAGGACCGAACCCCACCTTAGATCATAATACCTTGGAAGAACTAAAAATTAATAGACTCCCTAGAACTAGCTCTGAAAACAGTAACATGAAAAACCTGAACCCAGGAACAGTGGCCCTCCCTACCTCCCTACCCCCCCCCCCCAGCCCCAGAAGCAGAGCTCAATGTTAAAAGTCAAAAAATGAGCTAGGAAAATGATCCAAAAAAACCAAACAAAAATAACCTGACCATAGACAGTTACTATGGTGACAAGGAAGATCAAAATAAAATCAGGAGAGGACAACGTCAAAATGCCTACATGGAAAATATGAAATAGTCTCAAAAATGTGAATTGGTCTCAGGTCCCAAAAATAAATCCTTGAAGAATTAAAAATGGATTTGAAAAATTGAATAAGAGAGGTTGAAGAGGGGCAGCTAGGTGACACGGTGGGTAGAGCACCAGCCCTGGAGTCAGGAGTACCTGAGTTCAAATCCAGCCTCAAACACTTAACACTTACTAGCTGTGTGACCCTGAGCAAGTCACTTAACCCCAATTGCCTTACTTAAAAAAAAAGCAATAAAAAATTATAAAAAAGAGAGAGAGGTTGAAGAGAACTTGGGGAAAGAAATGAGTATTATAAGAAGAAAACTATATTTTTAAAGAACAGAATATACTAAATGGTAAAAGAGGCACAAAAATCCACTGTAAATAAGAACTTCTTAAAAAGCACAATTGGCCACATGGTAAAAGATATACAAAAATTCATTAAAGAAGATAGCTTCTTCTAAAGCAAAATTAACCAAATTGAAAAGAAGGTACAAAAGCTCACTGAAGAAAATAATTCCTTAGAAATGAGAATTGGGTAAGTGGAAGCTGATGATGCCATGATACATAAAGAAACAGTAAAACAAGGGGCAGCTAGGTGGCACAGTGGATAGAGCACCGGCCCTGGATTCAGGACTCCCTGAGTTCAAATCTGGCCTCAGACACTTGACACATAACTAGCTGTGTGACCCTGGGCAAGTCACTTGACCCTCATTGCCCTGCAAAAAAAAAAAAGAACTGAAAAAAAAAAGAAACAGTAAAACAAAGTCAAAAGAAAAGAAAATATGAAATATCTCATTGGAAAAACAACTGGCCTGGAAAATGGAACCAAGAGAGATAATTTAAGAATTATTGGACTACCTGAAAGTGGCGATCAAAAGAAAGAGCCCAGGCATCATAGTTCAAAGAATTTTAAAGGAAAACTGTTTTGATATCCTAGAACCAGAAAGTAAAACAGAAATGGAAAAACCCTGCCAATACTCTCCTGAATGAAATTCCAAAATGAAAATTCTCAGGAATATTACAGCCAAATTCCAAAGCTCCCAGGTCAAGGAGAAAATACTGCAAGCAGCCAGAAAGAAACAATTCAAATATCATGGAGCCACAATCAAGATCACACAAAATTTAGCAGCTTCTATATTAAAGGATCAAAAGGCTTAAAATGTGGTATTCTGGAAGGCAAAGAAGCCAAGATTACAATCAAGAATTACCTATCCTACAAAACTGAGTATTATCCTTCAGGGGGAAAATGGATATTTAATGAAATTGAGACTTTCAAGCATTCCTGATGAAAAGACCAGAGCCTAATAGAAAAGTTGACTTTCAAATACAAGATTCAAGAGAAGCATAAAAAGGTAAACAAAAAAAGGAAATTGTAAGGTACTTAATAAGGGTAAAATGTTTACATTCCTACAGGGGAAGATGATAGTTTTAATTCATAAAAACATTCATTATTAGGGCAGTTAGAAGGAGTATATATAGACAGAAGATACAGTGAGTTGAATATAATGGCATAATAGCCCCAAAAATTAAATTAAGGTCTGAGAAAGAGGGATGCCTGGGAGAAGGGAAAAGGCAGAGGTAGAATGAAGAAAAATATCTCAAATAAAAGAGACATTAAAGAGCTTTTACAGTGAAGAGGAAGATGGGAGGGTGGCAAACAATGCTTGGACCTTACTCTCATCAGAATTGGTCAAAGAGGGTATAACATACATACTCAGTTGGATATAGAAATGTGTCTTACCCTACAAAGAGGTAGTAGTTAGGAAGATGAGAGAAGGGAGAAAGGAGGACAGAAGAATGGGCAGATTGGAGGATGCAATGATCAGAAGAAAAACAGTGTCAAAAAGGTATAGGTGAAAGATGAGAGAGAAGAATAAATGGGCCAGGGGAGGGTTGGGAAGCAAGATGGAGGGAAATACAGAATTAGTAATCATAACTGTAAATGTAAATGGGATGAGTTCATCCATTAAAAAAAAGCAAATAGCAGAGAGGATTAAAAACAAGAATCCTACAATATGTTGTTTACAGAGAGACACACAAAAGGAAAGGTAAGAGACTGGAGCAGGATTTATTAAGTTAAAAAAAAAAGCAAGAGTAGTAAACAATCATGATCTCTGACAAAACAAAAGCAAAAATAGATCTAATTGAAAGAGATAAGCAGGGAAACTATAGATAAAAGGTACCATAGACAATAAGTTTACAAATACTAATATAAAATTCTAAATAAGAATTTAAATAAATAAATACTAATATATACATACACATATGTGTGTATACACCAAATGGTATAGCATCCAGATTCTTAAAGGAAAAGTTAAATGAGTTATAAAAGGAAATAGACAGTAAAACTATACGAGTGGGGGACCTCAACTTTCCCCTCTCAGAATTAAATAAATCTAACAATAAAATAAGAAAAAAATTCAAAGACAAATAGAATTTTTTTAAGTTAGAAATGATAAATCTCTGGAGAAAAGTGAGTTGTTATAGAAAGGAATATACCTTTTGATCAGTGGTATATGGCCCTTACACAAAAATTCACCATGAATACATGGTCATTATAAAAATCTCAAAACCAAATGCAGAAAAACAGACATGTTAAATTCATCTTTTTCAGATGCAATAAAAATTATATTCAATAAAGGGACATGGAAACATAGACTAAAAAACCATTGGAAACTATTCTAATCTTTAAGAATTTGTGGGTCAAAGAACAAATCATAGAAATAATCAATAATTTCATTAAAGAGAATGACAACAGTGCTTACGAAGAAGTCAAAGAAGTATATGGTGGAGGGCGGCTAGGTGGCGCAGTGGATAAAGCACCAGCCCTGGATTCAGGAGTACCTGAGTTCAAGTCCGGCCTCAGACACTTGACACTTACTAGCTGTGTGACCCTGGGCAAGTCACTTAGCCCCCATTGCCCCTCAAAAAAAAAAAAATAGAGAAAGAGCATATCAATGAACTGGGCATGCAACTAAAGAAAAAACTAGAAAAAGAACAAATTTTAAATCCCCAATTAAACACCAAATTTAAAATCCTGAAAATAAAAGGAGAGATTATTAACACTGAAAGTAAGAAAACCATTGAACTAATGAATAAAACTAGAATTTGACTTTATAGGGGAGAAACAACAAAATAGATAAAGTACTGGTTAATTTGATTTAAAAAAAGAAATAGGAAAACCAAATTACCAGAATCAGAAGTGAAAAAGATGAACTCACCACCTCTGAAAATGAAATTAAAACAATTATTAAAAGCAATTTTACTTTATTAATATCATAGTAAAATTGACAATCTAAGTAAAATGGATGAATATTTACAAAAATATGAACTGCCCAGATTAATGGAAGAAGAAATAGAATACTTAAATAATTCTACATTAGAAAAAGAAATGAATAAGCCATCAATGAGCTCCCTGAGAAAAAATAATCAGGACTAGATGGAATCACAAGTAAATTCTACCAAACCTGTGAATAATAATTAATTCTAATTCTGTATAAACTATTTGAAAAAACAGGAAAAGAAGAAACCTTACCAAATTCATTTTATGATACAATTGTGGTGCTGATACTAAAACCATAAAAGCAAAAACAGAGAAAGAAAACTATAGACCGATTTCTGTAATGAATATTGATGCAAAAATTTTTAATAAAATACTAGCAATAAAATTATAGAATTATATCATGAAGGTCATACACTATGACCAGGTAGGATTTGTACCAGGAATGTAGGAATGGTTCAATAGTAGGAATACTATCAGCACCATTGACCATATTAATATTAAACAAACAGAAATTATATGATTATCTCAATAAATGCAAAAAAAACAAGCTTTTGACAAATTACAACACATTCCTTTTAAAAATACTAGAAAGCGGGGCAGCTAGGTGGCGCAGTGGATAGAGCACTGGCCCTGGAGTCAGGAGTACCTGGGTTCAAATCTGCCCTCAGACACTTAAAACTAACTAGCTGTGTGACCCTGGGCAAGTCACTTAACCCCAATTGCCTCACTAAAACAAACAAACAAACAAAAATACTAGAAAGCATAGGGATAAATGGAGCTTGTTTTATAATGCTAAGTAGTATCTGTTTAAAACCATCAACAAGCATTATCTAGAAACTTTCCCAATAAAATCAGGAGTGATGCAAATATGTCCATTATCACTACTATTAATATGTACTAGAAATGCTAGCTATAGCAATAAGGGAAGAAAAAATTGAAGGAATTAGAATAAGCAACAAGGAAAGAAAACTATCACTTTTTATAGATGACATGATGGTATACTTGGATAATCCTAGAGAATAAACTAAAAAAACAAAGTCCTGGTCATACAAAATCTCAAACTGTAATACAAAGTGGTAATCATCAAAACAATATTGGATAGAGCATTGGCTCTGGATTCAGGAGGACCTGAGTTCAAATCCAGCCTCAGACACTTGACACTTACTAGCTGTGTGACCCTGGGCAAGTAACTTAACCCCAATTGCCTCACCAAAAAACAAAAAAAAACAAAACAAAACAATATTGCACTAGCTAAGAAATAGAGTAGAATATAGTAATGTTTTACATAATCATACATGTATAACCTGTATCTGATTGCTTGCCGCCTCAGGGAGTGGTGAGAGGAGGGAGGGAAGGAGGGGAAAAAATTGGAAACCCAAAGCCATATATAAAAATGTTTATTACTTTAAAAAAAAAGAAATAGAGTGGTTGGTCAGGGGAATATATTAGGTACATAATAATAATGTAAACCATGTAAATAACCATAATAATCTAGTATTTGATAAACCCAAAGATCCAAGCTTTTGGGACAAGAACTCACTATTTGACAAAAACTTCTAGGAAAACTGGAAAGCAGTATTGCAGAAACTAGGTATAGACAATCATCTCACACTATATAAGAAAAGATTAAAATAGTACATGATTTAGACATAAAGTGTTATATCATAAACAAATAAGCAAATTAGGGAAACCTGAAATAGTTTACCTGTCAGATCTATGGAAAAGGAAGGATTTATGACTAAACAAGAAATATAGAACATCACAATATGTAAAATGAATGATTCTGATTAAATTAAATTAATAAAGATTTTACATAAACAAAACCAATGCAGCCAAGATTAGAAGGAAAGCAAAAAACTGGGTGAAAATTTTTAAAGCAAATTTTTCTGATAAAGGCCTCATTTCTCAAATATATAGAGAACTGAGTCAAATTTATAGGAGTACAAGTCATTCCTCAATTGATAAATGGTCAAAGATTATAAATAGGCAGTTTTCAGAAGAAAAAAAACAAAGCTACCTATAAGCCATATTAAAAAAAAAATGTTCATTATTGATTTGAAAAAATAAATCAAAATAACTCTAAGGTACCACCTCACCCTTATCAAATTTGCTAATATGACAGAAAAAAAATAATAAGTATTGGAGGGGATGTGGGAATAATTTTTAATTGAGGTGTATATATTTTTTAGCCATAATGGCATAAGTACCATTTTAGTCACAATACCATTATCATAATACTTAATAGGCTATAGTATAGTGTAAGCACAATCTTTATATGCCCTGGGAAACCAAAACAGTCATATGATTTGCTTTATTGCAATATTCACTTTATTGTAGAGTTCCAGACCTAAACCTATGACATCTCCAAGTTATGCCTGTAGGTCAGCATATGAGATTTGTACCCTGGTCTTCCTGGCTGTCAACCTCTTTTTTAAAGATCAAATTAAATAACAATAAGATTATAAATTTAGGTCTAGAAAGGAACTTTGAAGCCATCTAGTTTTGCACAAAGAGGCTAAGGAACCAGTCCAAGATCATACAGGTAGTAAAGAGAAAAACCAGTTGTTTGAACCCACAGCCTCTGATTCCGAATCAATACTCTTCCCAGTCTAGTATCCTATACACTTCACAAGGTACTATACAGCAGTATTGTGAGAAAGCTTGGTAAATTGTAAAGCCTTGAGCAAAAATAAGGTTATTATTATTATTATTATTATTATTATTATTATTATTACCACCATAGCCCCTGTCCTATTAGCCAATTCACTCCATCTCCAAGCTTACAGCAATGGAGCTAACTGAGTGGGAATTCTTATTCCATCAGCTTTGACCACCCTCTGGCTCCTGTGAAGAGACCATTCAAAAGTGCTTGGTTCTCTGTGTGTAGTCAATCCTTTTAAACACTGCCACAAAAAATTCTTGAGTGGCAGGATAAAGGCCAGAAACTTTTAACACTTCACAGGAGAGCTAGTTTCTAATCCTCATCTGTTTCCAAGGTTCTTCCTTTGTTTTCATCAATCTGACTCCTACCCAGATCCATGGAAACAAGGTCATTAACCAGGGTTTAAAACTTGTCAATTTCAGTTGCTAACTGCCTTCAGAGGGCTAGAAATACCATCTTTAAAAAGGTACAAATTCTGTCTAGAGGAAAAAGTGAACAAAACAAATGTCCACTTAGGGGGAAACTGTCAGGCTATCCAATAGGACCATTTCTTTCCCAGGCTCCATTTAATGGAGATGACTGGCTCCATCTTGAGGCCTATGCCTCAGGTTAATAACCATCAAAATATTCTGCTTCCTATAGACAGGTACCTGCACACAGCAAACCTTTATCTGTTTGTTTATGTTAGAGTCAAAACTTGGCCTTTGCATCCCTATTTTACTATTTGCTTTGCGCGGTTTTTTATCTAAAAAGTAAACATATCATTTTTCTTGTTAATTTTTACTTTCAATTCCAATTATTCTCTCTACCTCTCCCATTGAGAAGGCAAGAAATATACATATGAAGTCATGCCAAACAAACATCCACATGAGTCAGGTCACAGTGGGGTGGAAAGCAAGAAAAATAAAAGTAGAAAAAAATACACTTCAATCTGCACTTAGAATTCATTAGTTCTCTCTCTGGAGGAGGATATTATTTTTTATCTTGAGTCATTTGGAATTGTTATGCATCATTATGCTGATAAGAATAAAGTCATTCACAGTAGATTATTATTAAAATATTACTGTTACTGTATGATGTTCTCAAAATTCTTCTCACTTCACTTTGCATCTGCTCATATGTCTTCTCAGGCTTTTCTGAAAACATTTGGCTCTTTATTTCTCATAGCACAACAGCATTCCATCACAATTATATACCACAACTTGTTCAGATATTCCCCAATTCCCCAATTGATGGGCATCCCTTGATTTCCAATTCTTTGTCACCATAAAAAAAAATAGCTGTCATAAACATTTTTGTGTGTATAGGTCCTTTTCCTTTGTCTTTGATCTCTTTAGGGTGCATACCTGGTAATGGTATTGCTGGGTCAAAGGGAATAAATAGTTTATACCCTTTAGGCATAGTTTCAAATTGTTCTCCAGAATGGTTATCAGTTCACAGCTCCACCAAGAGCATATTAATATACCTATTTTTCTACATCCTCTACAGCATTTGTCATTTACCTTTTCTGTCATGTTAAATAGTCTGACAGGTGTGAGGCAGTACTTCAAAGTTTTAAATGTGCTTTTCTCTTATTAGTAATTTAGAACATTTTTTCATGTGACTGTTGATAGCTTTGATTCCTTCTTCTGAAAGGAATCTGTTCATATCCTTTACCCGTATATGAATTGGGGAATGACTCTTATTTTTATAAATTTGTCTTAGTTCCCTATATAGTTGAGGAATGAGACTTTTATTAAAGAATAAGTCCCCTCCACCCACCCAGTTCCCTGCTTTCCTTCTATTTTTGGCTACATTGGTTTTGTTTTTGCAAACAAATTTATTTAACATAATAAAAATTATCCATTTTACTTCCCATCACCCTCTCTATCTCCTGTTCAGTCATAAACTCTTCCTTATCCATAGATCTGACAGGTAAAATTTTCCAAGCTCCCCTAATTTTCTTTGATATCCTTTATCTAAATCATGTACCCATTTGATCTTGGAATATATGGTGTGAGATGTTGGAATATGCCTAGTCCTTTCCAGAGTGCTTTCCAGTTTTCCAAGCACTTTTTGTCAACTAGTGAATTCTTTCCCCAATACCTTGGATTTTTAGGTTTATCAAACACTAGGTTACTGTGGTGATTCACTTCTTTATATTGTGAACCTAATCTATTCCATTGATCAGTCTCTCTATTTCTTATCCAGTACCAGATTGTTTTGATGATTATATTTTTGTAATATAGTTTGAGATCTGGTACTTCTTGTTCACCTTCCTTTAATTCCCCCCCACCCATTGATTTCTTGATATTCTTGACCTTTTATTCCTCCAGATGAATTTTGTTATTATTTTTTCTAGCTCTATAAAAACATATCATTTTAAAGATGGCATTTCCCACCCACCACAGATAGCTAGAAGCTGAAATTGACAGGTTTCAACACACACACAAACACACAAAACAGCAGTTACAGAGATATTTAATTCCTTTAAACAAAGATCTATTATTTCAACAACACTTCACTATTGGTCATTTTCTTTCTTAGATGACTCTATGGTCTTAATCAACAAAGTTTCTATAAAACTCAGAACCTGGTTTTTCTGGGCATGAAGGATGGAAACTGGGTGCCTCCAGATGAAGGGAGAGGAAAATGGCATATTGTTGGATCTTACATTATGGCTTGTTCTATATCCATGTAATAATAAGAACAATAATAATAGTAATTATACCTTAAATTCAGGACCATAACTAGTGATTCTGTTACCCAGTGCAAGTACTACAAAATGCATCTCAAGACACTGAAGTTTGTTTTTTTTTTCACTCCTGTTGGTTTGGTGTGGGAATACCTATACCCCACAAATATGGCAACTCAGCCATGTGGATGAGGGCCAGGGGTTTTTTTTAGGGAATGGGTAGGTTGTCATTCAGGTATATCTAATTGGTTTTCCACCATTGTTCTCATAGGCTGAGAGGAACTAATAAGTAAAGTTGCATGGGGGAAGGTTCCAGGCATAGGAGATTTCAAAAAAGTAGAAAGGTGGAGGGGAGGATGGGACAAGCAAAAAGGAGCTTTTTCTTGGAATACCACACTGCATTGATCAGACAAATGGATCAAACATGGCTTCCCAGAGGCTGTGATGACTTATCCCAGTTAGCAATAAATTACATTTGTATTGCCCATTTAATAGCAAAGGTCTTTTAAGAGACTTTTTTTAATCTTTAAAATAACCCTAAGAGATAGGTAGAATAAATCAGTTCTGCTTCACAAATGAAGAAACTAAGTAAATCTCAGAGGTGAAGTATTTCTTTGAAGGATAAGATGAGAGATCTAAATCAGGACTGGAGCTCAGAGGCCATCTACTACAACCTTAATATTTTTCAGTTGAGGAAATTAAAGCCCAAGGGATCCAAATGACTTGTCCAAGGTAACACATGTAGTAAGCAGCAGAGCTGGGATTCAGGCTCAGGTCCCATGACCCCTTGGTTTAAACAAAAGTTTAGCCCTCTTTCCATTGCACCATACCAGAGACAGTCCTAATAAATGACAGAACTGGGACTGAAACAAGGGTCTTCAGAATCAAGTCCAGTGTTCTTTCCAATGCTTTGCTGCTTCTTAAAATGCAGAAACAACAAGAACAATAACAAACAACCCTTAAGTAATGATATCATTGAGGGATCAATATGTGGGGAGTGTGTTGAAGGAACTTTGAATTTTGTACCAGTTACAAGAGGTAGGCATTGGCCTGCTATGCCTAAATATGAAGCCAACACTTCTCATGCTCCAATTAAAAAGCTTTTCATTATCATTCGGTAACCAACAAGAAGAATTCATAGGATACTTGTGCATGCTCTGAAGTGGGGAGGTAATGGACTACTCCATTGTGTATCTTAAGGAGACCCACCAAGACTCACATGAGTTGGTAACAGTCAGAGCTTATTGGGAATTCTTTAAGGACTGAGTCCTCACTGGCAAGTATCCCCATTAAACTAACAAAGTGTAATGTCTCTAAGGAACCTAGATTCTATTAAGAGGACACAGAACATCTTGGTGGAAGGTAGGGTGGGAAAAGGGGGAGGGGATGGCAAAGGAGGAAAGCTCTGATCTGGACATAAATCAAAATCATAGATTATTGGTGGAACCATAGGATTGTCACACCCTTTCAGTAGCAATGACAATATGGATTTTGTAGGCTAGTGAGCCTGACTTTAATTCCTAGAAACGATTGCTTTCAAATGGTTAGTGAACATTTTACTAGCAGGAATGACTTGGGGAAAAGAGGTATTATCATCATCTACTTTGCTATGGTACCCTAAGGACCATGGGACTTTTCCATCTGACTTGCAGCTAAACTCTTCCATATGCGTTGATTCCCCATTAGAATGTGAGTTCCCTGAAAACAGGGTCTGTCTTACTTTTCTATGTACATAGTAGAAGCAGTTAGGTGGCACTGGGGATATAGTTCTGAGCCTAGAGTCAGAAGACCAGAGTTCAAATATGACCTCAGACACTTACTAGCTATGTGACCTCGGGCAAATTCACTTAACCCTTGCCTTCCTAAAACTGGAGAAGGAAATGGCAAACCACTCCAGTATCTTTACCAAGAAAACCCCATAGGCAATTGATCCCTAGCATCATGAAGAGTTAGACATGACTGAACACCTGAACCACACATATTTAGTAAGTGCTTAATAAATGCTTTATTAATTAACTCAACATCTATAAGAAACAATAATGATCACAAAGTGAAAATATAGCTTCATCCAGAACAAATCATACCAAGCTACCCTTATTTCCATTGTTGACAAGATAATTAAACTAGTAGATCATGGGAATGTAAATATTATTTATGCCATTTACTTTAGAATTTTAGCTAAGAATTTTATAATGTGTTTTATACTATTCTTTTGAAAAAGACAAAGATGTAGGTTAGGCAGCAGTACAGTTAGATGGCTTTGGAGTAGATTAAGTGGCCAGATAAAGAGTGCTCATTAATAGTTTGATGTCAGTTAAACAGGAGGTCTCCAACGAAGTGCTCCAATCCAGTGCTATTTAATAGTTTTAGCAAAGACTTGGGTAAAGGCATAACTTTTCTGCTTATCAGATTTGGAGATGATGCAGATCTGGAAAGGACCTAAAAAGATTTTGATAGGCTAGAATATAAAATGTAATTTAACAAAATACAATTTAATAAGGATAAAGGAAGATACACTTGGATTTTAAAAATTGACTTAAGTATAAGATTTAGAAAGAACAGCTATCTAGGAGTCTGATTGAAAAATATCTGGGAATTTACAGTAAGTTCAATATGAGGAAACAATGTCATGTAATAACCAAAAACAATAGGGAAGCTTTCCTTCTTTTAGATAAGAAAAACACAAGGATGCCCAAAGAGTCACTCATAAAAACAGAATCACAGGATTTTAGTATTGGAAGGTGACTCGGCAATCATTTAGTCCAAACCATACAAGAATCTCTACTTTAGGCAGAGGCTATACCAGAGCAGGGGCTATCCAACTTCTGCTGGAGGTCCTTCAATGAAGAGGAACCCTCCACTTTGCATTCCACTTTAGAACAATACTAATTGCTGAGAAGTTTTACCTGATATCAAGCCTGTATTTGCCTTTTTGCAACTCCACCTGTAGGCAGTCAGGTAGTGCAGTAGTGCACTGAATCTAGAGTCAGGAAGACTCATCTTCCTGAGTTCAAATCTAGCCTCAGATACTTACTAGCCTTGTGATCCTGGGCAAGTTGCTTAATCTTGTTTGCCTCGTTTCCTCATCTGTAAAATAAGCTGTAGAAGAAAAGGGCCAATACTCCAGTATCTTTGCCAAGGAAATATCAAATAGGGTCATGAAGAATCAGACATGACTGAAAAATGGCTGAACAACAACAAACTTCCACCTATTGATCTTTGCTTTACCCTCTGGAGCCAATAGAAAAAAACTAATTCCTGGTTTACACCACAGCTCTTCAAATAACCCATCCGAATAAAAAGTTGTCTGTGGCTTATGTTTATTTTTCAAATAAAAATGATTCAAATTAATTTCATCAGAAGAATTTTATAACACCATTTAAGATCATTAGAGGTACACTGTGAGTGTCAAAACTGTGACTGATAATCACTGACATAGAAATGTCTTTTATAAACCATCTGTGATTTCAAGCCTTAGCATTCACTTGAATTTATCATTATTATACTTAGATATCAGTAGGTATTCCCTCCACCAGTACAGATAGTAAAACTTCCATGCATGCCTTCTAATCCTCTTTGATTCTTATCCATGTCTTTCCATAAATACTACATATCAAATCCACCCAATATGTTGGCAACCTTCATCCTGTTTTTACAGTATCTCGTGGTACCAATGTAGCACTTGTTTTTTCCATCTGTTGCCTCTCATTTTCCCTACATGACAAAGCCATCTCCTCTTCTGGTCAAATACATTCCCCAGAGATTACTTTTACACTACTTTTTGCTCATATCATCTTTGGTTTCAGGGGCAGCTAGGTGGCAAAGTGGATAGAGCACCAGCTCTGGAGTCAGGAGGAACTGATTTCAAATCCAGCCACAGACACTTGACACTTACTAGATGTGTGACCCTGGGCAAGTAACTTAACCCCAATTGCCTCCAAAAAAAAGGATATCATCATTGGCTTCATGTTGCAAACCTATTGCGTGTAAATCTACCACCACCACCAATATCCAGTCATCAGAATTGTTATAATCATTCAAAATAATCCACCAATGGACGACTTTTATTTGGTGTCCGTTAGGTGCCCAGCATCCTCCTAGAAACTGAAGTATAAGGTCCTATGATACAATAATCCTAGAAGATATGGCCCCCACCTTCAAGGAGTTAATAACTATGACTGTAAAATAATGAGTTAATTTTTAACAAATACACAAAAACATATGAATCAAAATTAATATTATCCACCCAAAGAAACTCCTTGGGCAGTATATATTTCTAATATACTAACATTGCTCAAACTATTTTGGAACTCTTCTTTAGGAATATTTTTCGGAGCCCACAACATGTTCTTTTGAAGAGAGCAGCATTCATGCAGACATTCAGGTATGAGAATATATGGACTCATCTTAGCTACCAACTTTCTGGGTGTCACTGAACAACACTCTTCCCCTCTCTGAGTCTCAATTCTCTTCTGCAAAATAAGAGGATTGGATGAAATGATCTCTAAGGTCCCTTCCCATTCTAGCATTCTATGATCTATACTTAAAAAGCATCTATATAACTTTTTTATGGTCACACCACACATACATTAGTCATAACATGACTAATGAAGATGAGATTAAAACTCATATAATTAGTTAACAATACAGAACAGTAATGAGCTACCATGGGAAAGTAGTGAGCTTCTCATCACTTGAACCACTCAAGCAGAGATTTCATTAGTGTTTGTCAGCTATGTTACTGAGGGGATGCCTGCCTGGAAATGGGGTCATACTAAATGACTTTTTAAAGTCCTGTTCAGTTTTAAGATTCTAGGTGCCAAGTGATATGGGATCAGGTAAATGTAATAGCAGTTCAGAGAAGGGAGAGATCAATATGCACTAATCAGGAAAATCTTTAGAAAAGAAGTGGCATTTGAGCAGGGACTTTAGAGATAGGTAGGGTTTAAACAATCTTGGGTTGGGGTCATGGGGAGAGATGAAAATGATATACCCAAGTCTATTATTTTATTCAATAGATGTGATCATAAAAATGAGGAGGTACGTTTCTTTTTTTCTTCAAATCTTATCACATTTGTATAGGAGTTGAGTAATGGATGTCCCTAGATCAAGAGAAACACTCTAACCTGCCTACTGAGAAGACTTGTTTAGATAAGGGGTCACATCTACCTAAGCTAAATGTCACAGTATCTTTGCCAATTATCTTCTCTATGCTGTGATTAAGTAAACCTTTTGTTAATGGCTGAATGACCTAAGAGTGTTTAATTTCATTGCAATACTGACCCTGAATTGACATTGTACTGTCCTGAATCAGACCCATTTAGTACATATGTATTGCCCTTTAGAGAAGAAGAATCTTGAGATACTTTCCATGAAATAGCTATGTGGCAAGTATATAATGTACAGAACAATTCAGACACCAGAGATGACGTAGTTACTATCAGCATCACCTTAATCATCTGGATGAGTGAATGACAGAAAGCAAATTCTATAAGAGCCATTCAAAAATTTAACTGTTTGGGGGGGGGGCGAGGATCTCATGCTGTGTGTATGTTCCTTCAAACAGTAGAGGTCACAACCCATTCATGCCATCCCACCCTGGATGATTCTTATTCATGGCTTTCTATAAATTTTCCAAAGAGGAGAAACTCATCATACTAGAGATTTTTCTAGGCTGTGTTTAATATTCAACCAACATTCATGTATTAAAGACCAACTAGGTGCCAAGGACCAATAAATCAAAGAGGAAACCTTTAATCCTTGCTCCCAGGAAATTTACATTATCCTTGAGGATGTACATAGAACAAACAAAGAGAAATATTTACAACATGATTTTAAGAGAAAATGAGTTCCAGTAACCTGGGAGATAGAGAAAGGCTTTGTAATACGGAGTGATGCTTGAGCTGATCTTTGAAGGCAATTAGGGATTTTAAGAGGTGAAGACATTGAGACAGGAGACAGAATATACAGACAGTATGACTACAGAAGCATGTTAACTTATTTTTAGTTCAACTGAAAATAGTCAGGGACTATTTTTTTCATCTAAAAATTCGTTGCAGACATTTCCCTTCAGGAAAATGTATAGAAGGCCAAGAACAAAGGTTAAGGTGCTCAGAAATTGACAAAGGGCATAAAGTAAACTTTGAACCAAAGGTCTCTCTGATTATGACATTACCTTCCCCATCCCATGAAGCAATTGGCCAGTGACTACTAAAAGAAGTATTCTTCTTCTTCAGAAAGATTTAATGTTTTGATTGCTGTGAAGAGAACCTTTCAGTGCTTCAGATGAGTGGTCAACAGAGGAATTGATTAGTACTAGCAAAAGATTAAGTGAATGATTGTTAGTGAATTGTTCTGGAGTGTGAAGCCAAAATTGCATTCTAACACTCCTTGTTCAAAATATCCATTCAGATTATCTTGGAGGAGAAAGGTGTTCAAGGGCATAGAGGCATTATGTCATTTTGGACATTTTGCTCTCTGAATTAGAAATATATGGACTTAGGGGCAGCTAGGTGGTGCAGTAGATAAAGCACTGGCCCTGGATTCAGGAGGACCTGAGTTCAAATCCAACCTCAGACACTTGACACTTACTAGCTGTGTGACCCTGGGCAAGTCACTTAACCCTCATTGCCCTGAAAGAAAAAATAACAAGTCATTCCCCAAGTGAGAAATGGTCAAAGGATATGAACAGGCAGTTTTCTGATGAAATAAAAGCTATATATTGCCATGCGAAAAAATGCTCTAAATCACTAGTGATTAGAGAAATGCAAATTAAAACAACTCTGAGGTACTACCTGACACCTATCAAATTGGCTAATATGACAAAAAAGGAAAATAATAAAGGTTGGAGAAGTTGTGGCAAAATCGGAACACAGATACATTGTTGATGGAGCTGTGAACTGATCTAACCATTCTGGAGAACAGTTTGGAACTATGCCCAAGGGGCTATGGGGCTGTGCATACCCTTTGACCCAGTGATACCACTATTAGGTCTTTTTCCCAAGGAGAACATAGAAAAGGGAAAAGGACCCACATATACAAAAATATTTGTAGCTGCTATTTTTGTGGTGGCAAGGAATTGGAAATTGAAGGGTTTCCCATCAATGGGGGAATGGCTGAACAAGTTGTGATATATGAATGTAATGGAATACTATTGTGCTATAAGAAATGATGAGCAGGCAGATTTCAGAGAAACCTGGAAGGACTTGCATGAATTGATGATGAGTGAGATGAGCAGAACCAGCAGAACATTGTGCACAGTATCAACAACATTATGTGTAGATCAACTGTGATAGACTTGGTTCTTCTCAGCAATACAATGGTCCAAGATAGTTCCAAAGGACTAATGATGGAAAATGCTCTCCAAATCCAGAAAAAAAAGAACTGTGGAATCTAGATGCAGATTGAACCATACTATTTCTATTATTTTTGGGGTTTCTCCTTTTTGCTCTGATTCTTCTCTCATAACATGACTAATGCAGGAATATGTTTAATGTGATTGTACATATATAATCTATATCAGATTACTTGCTATGGGGCAAGGGAGGGGAGGGAGAAAAATTTGAAACTAGAAATCTTATAAAAACAAATGTTGAAAACTATCTCTAAATGTAACTGGAAAATAATAAAATATTTATATGTAAAAAAGAAATATATGGATTTAGAATACTGATAAATTAAATTATTTCTGGCAGAGGCACCTAAAACACACAATACAGTATTAATGGTTTTTTTTTTTCAACAGTGAGAAATAGTAAGCAGAGCAGTAAGCCTGGAAAAATAAAGAATGCAAGAAGGAGAGTGACTGGATAGGTAAATGAGAGCTGAAGTTTAAATACTAGACTGAGGGGGCAACGAGGTGGTGCAGTGGATAAAGCACTGGTCCTGGATTCAGGAGAACCTGAGTTCAAATCCAGCCTCAGACACTTGACACTTAATAGCTTTGTGACTCTGGGCAAGTCACTTAACCCTTATTGCCCTACAAATAAATAAATAAATAAATAAATAAATACTAGACTGAGGAAATTACATTTTATCCTAGAAGCAATAGGGAGCCACTGAAGATTCTGAATAGGGAATGGCATGGTCATAACTGTTTTTAGTCATATCATTTGGAAGATTGCATGGTAAAGGGGATAATGTTATCAAGGAGGAGGTTATTGCAAGAATCAAGGCAAGTAATCCTTGAGGTTACTATTATCAATTACTTTGTTCTGTTATCAATTACTTAGTATTTTATCAGTTACTGTTATTAATTACTTTGCTGTTATCAATTACTTAGTATTTTATCAGTTATTGTTAATTTCTTTTCTGTTATCACTTTGTTCTGTTATTAATTACTTTATACTATTATTAGTTACTGTTATTGATTATTTTGACCTAGGATCAGCCCACCTTCTTTTGTAGTTAGTCTTACAAGTCTCTGATATCTTTGACGACACTTTTCCTTATAAATCACTGCTTATAAATCAATATTGCTAACTGCTGGGTCCTTCTTTTAATCACCCTCTGGGCCTTATACCTTAGATATTGTCAATCTATAATTTATAGCTGTTGTAGTTAGATGAGGCATCTAAGTGGCCCAGTAGATAGAGTGCTAGACCTAGAGTCAGAAAGACACTGAGTTCAAATCCAACCTCAGGTACTTACTAGCTATGGGACCTTGGGCAAGTACCTCAACCTGTTTGCTTCAGTTTCCTCAGTTTTAAAATGGCAGTAATAGTAATATCAACCTCTCAGAGTTGTTGTGAGAATAAAATGAGATATTTGTAAAGCACTTAGCACAGTCAATAATAAAATCAGTCAATAAACGTCTATTAAGCACCTACGATGTACCAGGCACTATTCTAAGCTACATAGTAAGTGCTGTATAAATGATAATATTATCATATGCCCAGCCTGATGCAGACTATTCCCTTGGTAGTTTAGATTTGGTATGGAATGAAATGAGACATTCATGAACTAGATAGCAGTTAAGAAAAGATTTACTTAGTCAAAAGAAGAAGGAAGCCATTCAATAAGAATGCCATGTTGATTTAGTTGAGCTCAGGTTTCCTACCTTCCTGACTCTGTGTTGCCCATCAAGGTGTGGGGGCCAAGCATTAGGTCAGCTGGAACATTTCATTACTTCTAATACTCAGGCAACCAGGAAGCCATGGCAACAGCCTGAATCTTCATCTTCAGGGTCAACTGAATCTCAAGAAAAGTTTCAATATTTTTTTTTCTTTGGCAGGCAATGGGGGTTAAGTGATTTATTCAGGGTCACACACCTAGTAAGTGTCAAGTGTCTGAAGCCGAATTTGAAATCAGGTCCTCATGAATCCAGAGCCAGTGCTTTATTTCCTTTACCACCTAGCTGCCCCAAGTTTCAATATCTTTTTAAAAAACTAGCATGGGGCAGAGTCTTGTAAGATTGTTGCCACCACAGTACAGTACAGTGCAGTTCACAACCACATCAATGAAAGAACATTGTTTTATATATATATGATGGAAATCTTTCTACACTGTGTTATTACATATTTCTCTACCTCAGTAAACATAGGTTTAAAAGGTTGACTTAACCTTTTCTTGGTTGATTGCGGGTTTTTATTCCAAATATCAACTATTGCTAAATATAATATGTATATGCCTTTCAGGAGCTACTAAGATGTGTAGTGCTGCTATACTGAATGGCACCTCAGACTGATTTATATTTGGTATTTTTCCCCTCTCTTCTATCTTGCCAGTCTCCATACTACTTAATTAATCTCCCTGAAGTCAGAGAGCTTTTGGGAGCCCCAATTACTGCTTCATGTCTCTGTCATCTTCTGCTCTCTTTGGTCATGTTGGGGGTTTCTTTTTCCCCACTATTCTTATTTGCCTTTTTGGTATCCTTCTTTCTATCATTTTTCCCACATGACATGACATTTGGGCTCCTCAGGGGCTTGACTTCACCAGCCAATAAGAGTATTCCTTCCTTCTGGCTGGAATTGTCAAATCACAAGCTTATTAATCTTTGCCATTTCTTCATTTCCCAGCTATTTCTACTTCTTGGTGGGTAAATGGTTCCAAACATTTGAAGTTACCAGGGTATTTTGTGAATATATAAGAGAAACTTTATTAATATTTTTACATCAAGGGGGCAGGTAGGTGGTGCAGTGGATAAAGCACCAGCCCTGAATTCAGGAGGACCTGAGTTCAAGTCTGGCCTCAGACGGTTGACACTTACTAGCTGTGTGACCCTGGGCAAGTCAAAAAAAAATTACACCAAAATTTAAATTTAGCTTTTTTTTTTTCTTCTCATTCTTAGGTAGGGATTGGCAGAATAAAGTTATTTTAATTCTGGTGTCTAATAAAGAGTGCACTTAGCAGACAATGCAAACTGACTTCATGTTTTGCCTTCTAAATGACTTGCAAATAAAATTGCAAACTTCTTCCCATCCCACGACTTAGTAATTTTGTTCTGAGACTGTAAAATGCTCGTACTTTTAGCAACTATCCTCTTGGCAAACTCTGGGCACTTTAAATCCTTTTAAGACTAACACAGCTCTATGCTTTACACTCGCTAATGCATCCATTCATTATCATATCTTATAATGCTCTGTGAGTCCCCTGTGCTCCATGAGGGCAGGAACTGTGCTTGATTTAAACTCTGGATCTCCCAGGGGCCTTGTGCTCTGCATTGTATAATGGGGATTTAATAAGTGTTTACTAGATTGAACTAAAAACATTCCTCAGCTTTAAATTCTCTCAAGAAGATGTCCCCATGTCTGTGTTATTCTAAATACTTGTTTGTTCCTCAGTGATTGGTCATTGATGAAAGATACCTTAGTTCCATTTCTTTTTGCCTTTGAAGCTGCCTTAAATGTAAACTTCTATCTTCTGCCATCTTCATAAGAGCTTCAGGAGCTCTATAAAAAGGTGAGTCATTGTGAGTTAAAGTGGGAAGAATAATGAAGTCCCTTTTTCAAATGACTCCTCTTCAGGTATTACAGTCCAACATAGCTCTTTCCCTTTCCCCAACATGTCCGTTTTACCTCTGAGCCTCTGCCTGGGATACCTTCCTACCTTTCACGTCACTCACCTCATTGGTTCCTGCCTATCTTTCTAGATCCAGCTCAAATTTGACACACTCCATGAAGCTTTTTCTGATCCCTCCAGTTGGTAGCAATCACTCTCTCATCTGAAGTCATAGTAGTATGTTGGCACCACTCTTAAGAAGTTAAATTCTAGGGGGCAGCTAGGTGGTGCAGTGGATAAAGCACCAGCCCTAGATTCAGGAGGACCTGAATTCAAACCTGGCCTCAGACACTTGATACTTAATAGCTGTGTGACCCTGGCCAAGTCACTTAACCTTCATTGCCCCACCAAAAAAAAATTATATTATATTTTGTGTTCTTGCTATTTAATTATAGGCCCAGTTAATTGTCCATCTACCTGCCTATGTACTGGAGAACAAGCTTTATAGATTGTCCATTTAATTATACATCATAATCTGGACAATAAGTGGTCTTCAATCACATGGTTTTTCTTGTGTGTATGGTTAAGCTATGGGCCAGCTAGGAGACACAGTGAATAGAACCTTGATCTGGAATCAGGAAGACCTGAGTTCAAATCCAGCCACAGATACTTACTAGCTGTTTGACCTTGTGCAAGTCACTTAATCCTCTTTGCCTCAGTTTCTTCACCTATAAAATGAGTTGGAGAAAGAAATGGCAAACCACTCCAGTATCTTTGGCAAAAAAACCACAAATCATTCAGGGTTCATTCAACCAGCACAAGACTGACTGTAAACCAAAGCATCTGAGTAACTCACTATCCCTATCAACTTGGACTCTACATTTGATATCCTTTACTTCAGCAGTGAAAAAGTTTGGCAAGTACACATCTCTCTGTTTTATTCCTCATCTGATACTAATGACCAGAGTCCAATAAGGTTACCTCTGTTTCTGTATCTTTCAAGGAATCTTAAATAATTTTCATAAAATCATTTTGTATGGTACACACCTTATTGAAAGAGTATACAGCAGCGATTTTCTCTACTGTGATCATTTTTTTTTTTAATCAGCAAGCAGTAAGGTCAGTGGAATCTTGTATTCTCTACATTAGGTCAATTATGAGATGGTAAGGACATGTTCTATATGGAATATAAATTCTGAAAATCAGCTTTTCCAAACTAGTACCTCTTTATTGAAGATGCTCTCCATGAATGTATAGATTATTTTTACAAAATTTTATATAGGTGGGAAAATACACAGTTAGGCCAGTAGTTGTTATTTTATGAATCATCTTATTTTAGAATTAATGGATTTTGATATTTTTAAAACAAGTGTTTTTGAAAAATAAAAAGTCTAAAATTTCAAATAAAATAATGAAAAGAAGTAAGAAGGGAAAGGGAAAGCATTTACAGACCTCACATTGTATTATAAACTAGCCATCATCAAAACCATTTGGTATTGGTTTAAAAATTAGAGAGGTAGATTAATGAAACACACTAGACAGGAGAGAATCAGAAACAATGGAATTTAGTGACCCAGTGTTTGCTAAACCAGAAGACACAAATTATTTAGGAAAGAACTCCTTATTTGGTTAAAAATAAAAAAAAAACTGCTGGGCGGGGACAGCTAGGTGGTGCAATAGATAAAGCACTGGCCCTGAATTCAGGAGGACCTGGGTTCAAATTTGACCTCAGATACTCAACACTTACTAGCTGTGCCCTGAAAAAAAATCTGTAATTAAAAAAAAACTGCTGGGAAAACTGGAAAGCGGTCTGGCAGAAATTAGACTTAGACTACCACCTAATGCCATGTTCCATGATATATTCTAAATGGCTATGTGACCTTAATATTTAATATCACCTCCAAAAAAATAAGAAAAAGAGCAGATCATATGCTTTTTATAGTTATAGGTAGGAGATGAAATTGCAAAAGATAAAATAGATAACTTGGTTTACTTGAAACTGAAAAGCATATACGCATTTTTTTTACACAAACAAAATTAATGCATCTAGGATAAGAAAGGAACCAGTCAAATGGGGAAAAAATTTTGTATCCTTTCTTTGATAAGTATGCCATCCTAGAGGTAAAAGCAATCAATACACACATATGTTAAATATACATGTTATATATGTCATATGGTACATAAATATACCCAAAATCCATACCCCAGGTAAAATACGAAGAAGTAATTCTCAAAAGAAGAATTACTAAGTTTTAGTAAGAATATGAAAGTAAATCAGAAAAATCTTGAGATTTCATCTCATGCCCTACAAATTGGCAAAGATTACAGAGTATTCTGTTGGAGGGGTTATGGTGCAGTCGATAAAGTAGAGGGCTTAGTGTCAGGAAGAACTGACTTCAAAGCTGGCCTCAGACACTTACTAACTGTGTAGTACTGGGCAAGTCACTTAACCTTGTTTGTTTCAGTTCCTCATCTATAAACTGAGTTAGAGAAACAAATGACAAGCTATTCCAGTATCTTTGCCAAGAAAACCCGAAATGGGGTCACAAAGAGTCAGAAACGACTGAAAAAAAAGACAACAACAAAGGCAAATGTGTATATATAATATAGGGAAAGAGATTTTATTTCTATTGAGTTTTGTGCCATTTTGACTTTTTAAAATTAAAAACTTAGAATGCCAACATGTACAGAATGCAAATATGCTTCTTTTCTCTAGTTCAACTCCTCAAAGCAAAAATAAAAGTGCCCTTTCAAAGCCACTCTGGAGACCCAGGCTAATTTCCTGACTTAGACACTTGCTAGAGTAAGATCTAAGAAATGATATGACTTCCTCATGATCGAATACTGTAAGCTAAGTTTTGTCAATTATAAAATAGAGCTAATGCTCATACTACCCACCTCATAGTTTTGTTGTAATGAAAGTACTTTGCAAATTTTTAAATATCCCATAAAGGTGAGTTACAGGGTTTTTGTGTTTTACTAAAGCATGTAAAAGCATTTTATGCCAGGTTGCCTGGGATGGTATGGCCACAAAACCATCTGGGAGTTAATATTCTTCTGGGTTTAGGAATAGAGGAAACTAACTCAAGATCAGCCCTCAAAGGGAAGGGTAGTGGTGGAGGTTTTCATAAATGGTTATGGTAAGAGTTTGGGGGGAGAGTCTTGAGAAAGAAGAGGGAAGAAGGGAAAGGTAAGCATCCTATGCAGTACACAGCAGCAGCTAGTGTCAGCCACATCTACAATTCTTCTCTGTAACACCATGAGAGATGACCTGGGAAAAGCTGGGAGGGGCATGTGATTGTGTGTGTGTTTTTTCAGGCAGAAGCTCACCCCAACAGTCTAAGCACAGAGAGAAACAAAACAGCCTAAAGCAAGAACAGCCAGGCCTATATACCCTGCCCAGCCTTCCTTTTGTCTGTATTTTTCTTAAATGTATTCTGTAAAGGAATACATTTGCCAAATTTAATATTATTTCCCACAAGCAGATGTGGTCAATCCTGACCTTATATTGCTGAGTGTCCCTTTGTTTGTGGCATGAGGGTGCAAATGAAACTATAAAGGAGAATGGGGTTTTCCTAGAGCAGAGCTTGATCTCCATAGTTAGTGTATTTTGCCCCCTAGGGACATAAACACAAGTTATTTCATAACTACCCTTCAAAGTGCAGAATCACTTTGAATTCAGGTGCTATTGCATAAAACTACCTGTTATATGTAAGTTCTTACACCTGTAAAGCTTATATAAATGTGAGATGTGGGGTTTTTGTAACCCCATCTGGGCTGGTTTTCCTTCCCTTCCTCCATTTTCTTGTTACCTCTAGGTACCACAGAAGATAACTAAAGGTAAATATTTGAATGTAAAGGCATTAGGTTTATGTCCTATATCACTGTATTGGAGAATCAGAGCTGAAAGGGTTCTTAAAAATAATCTAGGGGCAGCTAGATGATTCAATGGATAGAGCAGCGGCCCTGGATTCAGAAGTACCTGAGTTCAAATCCGGCCTCAGACACTTAACACTTACTAGGTGCGTGACCCTGGGCAAGTCACTTAACCCCTATTGCCCCACAAAAAATAATCATCATCATCATCATCATCATCTAGTCCAATACTCTCATTTTACAGATGAGGAAACTGAAGTAAAAAATGGTTGTGAGTTGCCCAAAGTCCCACAGCTAATAAGTGTGTGTGGGGGGGGGGTGCGGTGTGAACCCATATCCTCTGATTCCGGAGCCACTGATCTTTGTATGAAGGAAATATTAGATAAAAATCAATTGTTTTATAGGGGAACTTAGAGGAGATGCAAGACAGTGAGCTTAGAGGCAAACTCTAGGGGTGCTTGCCTTGTATAATCAAGGCACCCTTTCATGCCCTGCAACAACACAAGGTTATGCAGAAAATCCCCTGAAAGACCTGCTGGAGAACAGGAAGAGGAACAGACAGAGATAGAATGGACATTAAAGTTGGCAACAAGATTAGATTCTCAAATGGGATAGTGACCAAGTCATTCTAATAATTGATGAATTAATTTGGGGGAATCTTTCTAACCTTTGAATACCCTATATGGAAACCTAGGCTAAGACACTGAAAGCACGGATCCCTAAGTCCCTTCTAAGCAAGTAGGGATAGACTGAAAGGGACTAGAGTTCCTTTCCACAACGGCTAAATTCCATGTAAACACTTGCAGAGAAGATGGTGCAACCTAGACTCAAAATGCCATCTGGTGGTTTGCACAGGGATTGTACCCTGAATAACTTCAGCCTCACCTCCCTTGGGTGTGTGGGCAGAGAGCTTTCTGCCTGCTCATTATACAACTGCAATCAAGTCTAAACTTAGAGACATTTTCCCCCTCATACTTTTTTCTTTTTAAAAAAATTTATTATTTATTTTTAACATTCTTTTCTTTTTAAATTTTGAGTTCCAAATTCTCTGCCTCCCTCCCACACCCTCCCCAACCCACTGAGAAGGCAAGCAATATATCAATTATGCATGTGAAGTCATGTAAAACATATTTCCATATTATCCATATTGCCAAAAACAAACAAAACAAAAATAAAGGAAGTAAGAAAAGTGTATTTCAATTTGCACTCAGAATTCATCAGTTCTCTCTCTCCAGAGGTGGATAGTATTTTTTTCATCATGAATCCTTTGGAATTGTCTTGGATCATTGTATTGATCAGAGTAGTCAAATCTTTCATCATCATTACAACATTGCTGCTACTGTGCACAATGGTCACGCAGTTCTTCTCACTTTACTTTGCATCAGTTCATATAGGTCTTGCCACGTTTTTCTGAAACCACCCACCTCCTCATTTCTTATAGAACAATAGTACTTCATCACAATTACATGCCACAACTTATTCAGTCATTCCCCAATTGATGAGCATCCCCTCATCCTCTCAAAGAAGTTCTAATTCTTTGCCACCACAAAAACAGCTGATATAAATATTTTTATACATATAGGTCCTTTTCCTTTTCCTCTTATCTCTTTGGAATACAGACCTAGTGGTGATGTTGCTGGGTCAAAAGCTAGCATAGTTTCAAACTATTCTTCATAATGGTTAGGCCAGTTCACTGCTCCACCAATAATTCATGTATGTACTTATTTTCCCTTATCCCCTCCAGCATTTGTCATTTTTGATAGGTGTAAGGTAGAACCTCTAAGTTGACTTAATTTTTATTTCTCTAGTCCATAATGATATAGAACATTTTTATATAACTATAGATAGGTTTGGTTTCTTCTTCTCAAAACCTCCAGTTCATATCCCTTGACCATTTATCAACTGAGGAGTGGCTCTCATTTTTATAAATTTGACTCAATTCTCTATGTATTTGAGAAATAAGGCCCCTATCATAGAAACTTGCTATAAACCTTTTTGATATTTCATCATTGTCTATGGTACCTTTTAACAAAATATAGTTTATTGGTTATCTTTTTTTAATTAGGTCTATTTATGGTTTTGCTTTGTCTGAGATCACAATTGTTACTTCTGCCTCTTTTATTTAAACTGAAGCATATTAGATTCCATTCTAGCTCTTTATTTTAACTCTGTGCATGTGTGTTTCTGATTCAAATGTGTCTCTTGTAAACAACATATTATTGGATTCTGGTTTCTAATCCATTCTGCTATCAATTTCTGATTTATGAGTGAAGTCATCCAATTCACATTCAGTTATGATTACTCCTCCTCCTTCTTCGACTTCTCCTCTCTTTCTCTCTCTCTCTCCCTTCTTTCCTCCTAAAAATAAGAGCATATACATCATATTTTAAGAAATTATAAAGGAAAACTGCCCCAATATCTTAGATGCGGAATAGAAATTAAAAGAATCCACTGATAACCTCTGAAAGAGATCCCAAAATAAAAACTCTCGGGAATATTATAGCCAAATTCCAGGACTCCCAGATGAAAGAGAAAATACTTCAAGCAGCAAGAAAGAAACCCATTCAAATATCATGATACCACAGTGAGTATTGCACAAGATTTAGCAGCTTCCATGTTAAAGGAGTATAGGGCTTGGAATATTCTGGAAGGTAAAGAAGTTAAGATTACAAGCAAGAATAACCTACCCAAGAAAACTGAATATAATTCATGGTTTTCTGGTAGTCCAATAATTCTTAAACTATCTCTCCTCAATCTATTTTCTAGGTCAATTGTTTTTCCAATGCAATATTTCCCATTTTCTTCTATTTTTTCATTCTTTTGATTAATGTTTTATTATTTCTTGTTGTCTTATGGAATCATTAGCTTCCAATTGCCCAATTCGAATTTTTAAGGAATTAGTTTCTTCCATGAGTTTTTGTACTTCCTTTTCCATTTGGCCTATTCTGCTCTTAAAGGAGTCCTTTCCTTCAGTGAATTTTTGTACCTCTTTTACCATTAGGTCATTTTTTAAAAGCAGCTATTTTCTTCATTTTTTGCCACTTTTATCAAGCTGTCAATTTCCTTTTCATAATTTTCTTGAATTAATCTCTTTTCCCATTTTTTCCTCTTTCACTCATCTCTTCCTTTAACTGTTCCAGAAATTCTTGTTGGGCTTTTGTCCAACTAGCATTTTTCCTTGAGACTTTGGTTGTGTCTCTTTATATTATTGTCTTCTTCTGCATTTATGTGCCACTATAGTAATTTTTTTTTTTAGTGAGGCAATTGGGGTTAAGTGACTTGCCCAGGGTCACACAGCTAGTAAGTGTTAAGTGTCTGAGGCCGGACCTGAACTCAGGTACTCCTGACTCCAGGGCCAGTGCTTTATCCACTGCGCCACCTAGCCGCCCCCCCCCATAGTAATTTTTATGGTCAAATTCTTCTTCTTCTTCTTCGTCCTTCTTCTTCTTCTAGCAAAGGGTCCCTTGTAATTGCTTTCTGAATATTTGTCTGACCCCCTTACTGACTGTGCTGAGAGCTCCTGAATCTACTACTGTTGCTGTTGCTGTTGCTGTTTCTGTTACTGGTGCTACTGCCTCCGTGTGCGGACAGGCCTTCACCATGGTGTGTCACAATCTTTCTTTCAAGCCTCCTAAGTTTTCTTAGGCCAGAAAAATGTCTCACTTTGAGATTTTTCTGGTTCTATCCCTCTGAAATTTGATTTTAGGTGTTATTTTAAAGTTGTTTGGAGGGGAATTTTGGGAGAGTTCAACTGAGTTACTGCTTCTAATCTGACATCTTAGCTCCCCTGCCCCTCCTACTTTTTTTTTTTATGAGATATTTTATTTTTTCCATTACATGTAAAGATAGTCCCTCCTACTTTTTAAAGTGGTTTTTTGACTGTGACTTTTTCAATGACAACTGAGAAATTCAACTCTGAGATCCTTGAGAGCAGCAACTGGTTTTTGCCTTTCTTTGCACCACCAGCTTAATAAATGCTTACTATTATTATTAATAACTAGCCTTTATATTGAACCTTATGAGTCATAAAGTACTTTACATTTATTATTCCATTTGATCCCCATGTCCCTATGCTATTATTATGCCTATTGGACAGATGAGAAAATCAAATGTGAGAGATGATAGTACAACATAAAGCAGATCCTTTTGAAGATAAGAATAACCATGCCAGCTTAAATAATTATACATGAAATCTATAAATAACCCCAAACTCTACTGTAGCCAATATTTCACCCTTTTAGTGTACAGTATTATAACTATTGACACTAATAAAACTCTGTTTCTTTTTATTCTGCCCAGTGGCAGCAGGCCACAAAAGAGAAAAAAAAAACCAGGAGAATCCAGAAATTGGATGATTACTCAACAAATAAAACAAGTGGTGTCTGTATTTCAGACTCTAAACTAAAAGTAATGTTAAATTTTGTTTGTTTTGTTTTTCCAAATCACCTTTAAAACCTCTTCATCACACCATCTTCTTCAGTTATGTGCTTAGTCCCAGCTGTTAAAACCTGAACATTTATAAATCCACTAGCCTGAAACCTGCTGAGGAATCAGAGTGTTGTAGAAGATTGCTCAGGGAGGAGCTATTTCTATACCTTGAGTTTGAAATGTGAGAACACCCTCCATAAATCATACCTGACACTGCTATTACCCAGCATGTCAGACATAAACTGTCAAAGTTAAAGTAGCAAAACATGAGAATCCATTAGAGGAGGAGGAGGAAAGGGAAAGGATGTCAGAGAACTATGAAGTAAGAGAGGAGAATTGGAACAGAAAGGAAAGGAAGATGGCCGCAAAGAAAAATGTTGCCTCCCTTCCTAATTCTTCTCGACTCACAGACCAAATCCTGTTGTCATTTAATGTTTGTTAGGTCCTTGGCTCCCCCATCCCCCTGCTGTTTATAGATAACAGGCAGTAATTAGTAACCCTGTACCAAACAGTGTGACTACAAAACTAATTTCATGCAAGATGTTCCAAATTGGGCACAAGTCAATGGTTAGGTCCATTGTCAAGAGATGTGAATTAATGTCTGTCCGGAAAAACTGCTCAACAACATCAGTTTGCCTGAAGGCCAGTAGGATTACTACACTCTTCTTTGCTTTTCTTTAGATCCTGGATTTAGTCCCCTCCTAGATAATTTCAATTGCTATCCCACAACTGGGAAACTATTCCTTTGTGCACTGATATATTTAAATCTTATCTTGCTTTAAGCCAAGGGTTTAACATCCATTAGGATGGAGGAAAGGGCTAGGCATATGGTGTCAATACAGGCAAAGTTAGAGACTTGAAACAAATGTCTGGGTTACATCTAGCTAAAAAAAATTAACATTAACATTTAGAAAAGACCATATTTTTTTCAGCCTGGATGATTTGTATTATTGGTTTATAGTCTTAGAGTATAGGATATCAAAGCTGGAAGGGATTTTCTCATTTCTCAAATGTCTTTCCAACTCAGCACATTACTGATAGCAACCCTGATTATTCATAGAGTATATCTAAAAGGAGAGCAAATGTCTCCTACCTAAATCAGATAATAGAAGTAATGTGGAAAAACAAGCTTGGCTTCAAAGAAATATGTGAAAACTTCTCTCCTCTCACTCCTCCATAGGGATGGGGGTCTATATGTGGGAAACATTACATATAATGTTAGGGGGGTCTATTTTCTGCATTTTTTCTCTTCTTAACCTTTTCCTTTGCTCTTGTTGTTGTTTTTTAATCCTTTGTTATAAGAGATGGCTCTCTGTGAGGGGGATAAGAAAAGAATACAGGAGCAAATCCAAGCAATGTAAAAATCAAAGACATCTCAACAAAAATTAAATTTCTTTTAAAAAGGAAATAACATGTGTGTGTTTTTTTAAAGAAAACAAAGAAACAACAAAAACCTAATACTTATCTTCTCTGCTACAGCTTCTCAAAGGTTCAAGACATCAAAGTGGCATAACTATGGATCTGTAGAAATCAAGAAGCACAGGAAGATATACGTGGCTCAGTCAGGCTAGAACTGCTAGTTAGTTGATGCAGGACATCCAGAATGATCCCACATTGGAAAGGATGACAAGGATGGTTAGTACATCTTCCTATCTCCAAATGGTTACAGTTTGGCTTCTCCTACGTGGCCTCAAAATTTTGAGATCTTTTCATTCTACATAATTTGGAAGTTGTTATTCTTGTATAAGTTGTTATATAAAAATCATTCTTCTCATATTGTTTGATGGAATTCAGATAGAAATAGCCCTGGATGGTATAGCCATTCTGAAAAACAGTTTGAAGCTATGGCTCAAAAGTCACTAAATTTTGACCTAGCAATACTACCACTAAACCTATGCTCCCAAAGAGACCAAAGGAAAGGACCCATATATACAGAAATACTTTTGTTATATCCACAATCTAGAAAGTAAGGAGTGAGTCCATCAACTGGAAAATGGCTGAATAAATTAGGGTATATGAATTAATGGAATATTATTGCAATGTCACAAATGATGAAGGGGACAATTTCTGAGAAACTTGAAAAGACTTATGAACTCAGGTAGAATGAATGAGCAGAACTAAGTGAACAATTTATACAATAATATATATATAATGTACAAAAAAGAAAGGGAAGGAAGGAAGGAAAGAAAGAGAGAGGAGAGGAGAGGAGAGAAAGAAAGAAAGAAAGAAAGAAAGAAAGAAAGAAAGAAAGAAAGAAAGAAAGAAAGAAAGAAAGAAAGAAAGAAAGAAAGAAAGAAAGAAAGGAAGGAAGGGAGAGAGAGAGGGAGGGAGGGAGGGAGGGAGGGAGGAAGGAAGGAAGGAAGGAAGGAAGGAAGGAAGGAAGGAAGGAAGGAAGGAAGGAAGGAAGGAAGGAAGGAAGGAAGGAAGGAAGGAAAAGAAAAGAAAGAGGTGGGAGGAAGAAAAATAAAAAGAGAGAAGGAAGGGAGAGAGGGAGGGAGGGAAGAAGGAGGGAGGGAAAGAAGGAGGGAAAAGAGGGAGGAAGATAAATAGTCATCAAAATTGTTTTTGTTGTGGTTTTTGTTTTTTACAAAAAACATAGCAGAAGAAGGAAGTCTAAGAAGAATCACAGTTAGGACAGTTTTGAAAGTTATATGTTGAATTTATTATATATATAAAAATAGAAGCAAACTATACATAACAGAGATTCTTAGTCTCATATACAATCTTCTTTTTCTGTTCTATTCTGTATATTAAAATGTCAATTTTATTTGGTGTCTGCTGGATTCAAAACCATAAAAATGTGATTTTTTAAAAATGGTCCTTAGACAAGTTGCTTTCCTGATACACACACACACTCATTCTATAGACTATTTCACAGGTGGATAAAATTGCTGCTTCTTGTCGTTGCATAAAAGTGTTAGGTTATATGCCCATCTTCTGTAGGCTCACTTATAGCACCCTCAGTATAACTGCAGTAACAGACAGGTTCCTGAAGACACTGACAGTGGTCTAACCCCCAGGGGAATCAGGTACACCTAATAAGAAGGTAAGTAACTGCACAGACCTGCCTCTCAGAAGTCTAACACTACCAGTCCTTTGTGAACACCACTCTGAATTCCATTTATAAAACAGAAACATCTTTTCTCATGTACTAGAAATGTCTCTTATGGAACAACATACCAGAAATGGCTGCCGCATTAGCTCAAAAAGTCTTACAAGTCCAAAGGCATTGAGAAATAAATCTCTCACAAAATAGTTAAATAAGGAAATTAGGTTTCCAAGTCCAAGGCAGGAGAAAGTTTTGTCCCATGTAGCATTGTATTGGAAATGGCTTAGCTAGTATTTTATCTTGCAAGTTGGTTCCTTCTTACTAATAGGTTGTACTATGGATTATTTGTAAATTTTGGGTTTGGTTTAATTCATAAGCACCAGGATCTTGCAGACCTGACTTAGTTTATTCCTCCCCCAAAACCCTGAGAATGATATTCGTATCCTGTTTAATGGCTGGGAATAGAAATTCTATATAGGTTAGTAAGCCCAAGTTTAGGTTGATGTTGTGTTGGCTCTCAGGGTTTTCCATTTCCCTGTGAAGCAACTTCTCATTTTCCTCTAACCTGAGCTCTAAAGCAGTGATGTTAAATTCAAATAGAAATGGGGTCACTAAACCTCAATATAAGGCTCCCTGCTGGCTACATATGGACTTAGAAAAACCACATATTAACATTATCTTTGGTTCTATTGTATTTTTATTTATTTTCTTAAATATTTCCCAACTGCATTTTAATCCTTTTAGCCTCACTGAAGAGTGGGGCTACTTCTGTTCTAAAACCTTTCACCAGGGGTCCAGGACTACCTTCACTGCAAAAATTCCAAAGCCCATTTCCTCCACTCATCTCAAGGTCACTTTTCGAAGTCACGTCAACCGTACATTCAACTCATACCTTTCAAACTTGTACCAAAGAATCACCATGTGCCCAGCATGCCCTTCTCATCATCGGCCTGCCAAATCATTTAAACAATTCCACCCAACTAATCAATGAAGAGGAGATCTTTGTGGGTACTCTCCCTGGTGTCCTATATTTTCTTCAAAAAAGACTAGGAATTGTAAAACTATTAGTTGGAAGAGATGTCATCTAATATAGACCCCTGCTCAATGCATAGCATCCCTTATACTAGGATTGGGCAGCTGTGGATCTTGTGGGGTATCACTGAATAAAAGTGGAACCAAGGACATCTAATTGTGTGCACAATGCCATTTTCCATGCCAAGGAGCAGGGTTTCAACTATGGTCCAGACCTCAAGCAAGCATAATGATTTTCCTATACATGTCGGTGAAATTGGCACATGTTTGCTCAGCATCTAGATGCTGTAAATTAGTCTCTTGCTAGTTGGCTTTCAGAGAGGGTAAAAAGATTGAGGATTAAGAAGAGGCCATTCCATTGAGGAATAAGGGAGATATGGTGACCTTGGGTAGATGGGTTTTAGGTAAAGTGGTAGCATCAAAAGGACACATTACAAGGGACTGAGAAGAAGTGGAGTGATGAGAAAGTAGAAGGCCATGAGTAAAATGCCTGTCACTATAAAGGAAGAGAGATAGAATGTTAGCTTGAGAGGATGGCAAATACCTCATGAAGGTTTTTAAAGAGTGGAGCGGTCCTGAATGTTGTTATAGGAAGCCAGAAAGGGCGCGTGGATGGAGTTTGATAGTAAAAGAGGGGAGAAATAACCAATTGAGAAAGTTTTCAGAGGAAATAGGAGAGGATAGGTTAGAGGGACAATAGATACAGAGGGTTGGACTGGCAAAGAGAAAAGTCACCACTTCTTCAGAAGAAAAGAGTAAAGGAAGAAAAGGACAAATAAATAGATAGGGGATGAGGGAGGAAAAACAGGGTATAGAGCAGGGTGGAAGAAGGTAGTTCATAATGAATAGAGTTATTTCCTCAGTGAAGTAAAAGATAAGAACATCTGTTTGAGAAAGAGGGTATGAAGAGACATTAGAGACTTTAAGGAAGGGAAGAGAAACTTTGGAAGAGATACTTAGAGGAGCAGAGTAAAAGTCAATAAGGAGAATAAAAGTCTTGCAGTGAGGCCCCAGGTGAGATTAGAGAACATGAATGTGTAGTGGGCCCAGGTCTACACTGGGGGGTGGGGTGGGGGTGACTTCCTCTAGCAGCCTTTGTCCAGTATCTCTATGTAGACCTTTAGCAGAGAAGTCAGGTAAGATGAGGGGGCTATGCTGAGCTGGAGTTGGCTGGCAGCATATGAAGATGGATGGGACCAAGGATCAGAGATGGAAAACAGTGTATAATTGTACTGATCGACTAAAAGGTCAAGACTGAAGAGGAAATGCATGAAGCCAAAGTAATGGACTGGGGTAAAACAGTGATGTGGAACTGGAGTTTTGTGTGAATATGACAAATGGATTTAGGAGTGAACCAGAAGAGGTGGGAGGATGGTTAAGTGTGGTCATTTGACCATCTTCCCGCATTTTCCCAGGACTATCTGGCAGACAGAGGGAATGATTCAGTCTGTGGAAATCAGTTTCAAGGTCTTTTTTTTAACCCCCTAAAAAAAGAGAAGTGTTCTAGCTCCATCTAGTGGACATTTTCTTACCTTATCTTTTTTTTTTTTTCAGATCTAAACTCTTGGTATGAAGGGTGTTTTCCACTCAATCAGAAGAACTAAGCAGTATTCTCATCAATACAATAACCCAAGACAAGTCTGAAGGACTTATGATGAAAAATGCTATCCATCTCTAGAGAAAGAACTGGTGAAATCTGAATACAGAATGAAATATACTGGGTTTTTTTTTACTTTATTTTTCTTGGGGTTTGCTTTTTTGTTTCTTTTTATAACATGACTAATGTGGAAATAATTTTGCGTAACTATACATGTAATACCCTATATCAAATTGCTTGCCTTCTCAATGGCGAGGGGGTAGGAGAGGGGAAAAGAATTTGGAACTCAAAGTTTTTTAAATGAATGTTAAAAATTTATTTTACATGTAATTGGGGAAAAATAAAACATTTATATTTTTTAAAAAGAAAAGCTAAGCAGTGACTTAGTTACCACAGAAGAGAAATTCCAGGTTTTAGTTAGACTATAAATGTAGTTTCCCTTCCTAATAGGAAGAATCTTCAAAAGGTGAAACCTTTCCAGTGCCTCATCCACAAATTGAGAAACCTTAGTAACTTCCTGATTTATTCATTCCATGCATTCACTCATTCTCCTGCTCTGTGCAGAGCGCTATACTGGTTAATGCAATGCAAAGTTTCCATCAGACATAGCTTTCATCCTCCACTCATAGTTTAATAGAAAAGGAAAGGTCACAGGCATAGATAACTATAATCGACAATGTTAAATGATAAGCATAATAGACCTGCAGGCTGTCCCAATATCACCTTATTATCTGCTAAGAAAAGCTTTTTTGCTCTTGTGGGGAAGAAAATTACTTGGAAGATTTGTTTGTTCAGCTATGCAACCAACCAGTAAAGGAAATAGTATAAAATTCACCAAGGCTTTCAAGTCACTTCTCCTCTTTGACACTCAATTTTTTCTTATGTAAAAATGAAAAGGTTGGACTCTAAGGTTCCTTGCAGGTCAAAATTCTATTTTCAGAATATTATAGAATAATGGCCAAGAGAGAATATCACTAATGACTGGAGACAATCAGGAGAGGCTTCCTGAAAGAAGTGATGTTTGAGTTGGCCTGTAGAGGAGAGGAACAGCATTCCAGCCTTATGAAACAGCGTGACAAATAGCTCTTTCCCTATAACAGTCTTTTTTGCGTTTCTATGTTGCTAAGTCTGTAGCTCATGCTATCAGCAGCCCTCAACAGAAGTCACCTGTCACTAGTCTCTGCCATGATCCCTTTGTGCTAGCCTGCTTTGCTCTGCCTGCCACCGTAGGCTACTGTAGTTCTCCATTGCTACGTGCAAGGTGAATGAAAGGCAGAGAGACCTAAGGGATAGAGAATGGGTCTCTAAACTGGGTCTGACACATATTGGCTGTATGATCCTGGGCAAGTAAGTGACTCACCTCAATGCCTCAGACAGCTCTTCCAAAGCCTAAATTACAGAAGGGTTTGATATTTGCATTTGGTGAAAGTTCTCCACTATCCAGGACATGTCAGGACACAGCCAAACCAGATTAAAATGTAATTGGGAAGTATTTCACAAAATAAATGAAAATACAAAAATATGTAGATAATATTACATTTTGGGGGGAAGGGCAATGAGGGTTAAGTGACTTGCCTAGGGTCACACAGCTAGTAAGTGTCAAGTGTCTGAGGGCTGGATTGAACTCAGGTCCTCCTGAATCCAGGGGCTGGTGCTTTATCCACTGCACCTCAAAGCTGTCCCATAATAATATTTACAATTTAAAACAAATCTACACCCACAGGGATACTTATGTGGTTCCATGCTTCTATTTGAGTTTGACACTGCTGCTCTACAAAGATAAAAATAAATACTAACTACCTGCCCACAAGGAAATTTACAATCTGCTGGTGGCTAGACTTGTATTACAAATGAAGACGGTACAAGGACAAGGAACTAATACCCGAAGGGATCATGAAAATTTCTCACAAGAGGGCGGCAATTTATAGTCATATGAGAAAATTGTTCTAAAGCATTATTGATTAGAGACATGCAAATTAAAATAACCCTGAGATATCATTTTATACTTCTGAGCTATGTCTTAAAGAAAGGCAAAAATCCTAAAGGGGAGGGGGGGAGGGCACGTATTTCAGTCAGAAGGGTATGACTTGTACAAGAACATGGAAATAGCAAGTGGAGTTTTGAGTTCAGAGAAAAGATTTTAGTAGTCCAATTTAGTGAGTTCATAGCGTAACAGCCCCTCTGAGCTCCCTCTATCAGCTTGCATTAGCATTGGAAGTTTGGGTCCTTAGAGGGTTCACAGCATTCTAGGGATAATCTTGTGGGTGGGCTATTCTAAGATCTACTCATGAACCCTTTAACAATCAGGCAACAGATATTTTAGTTCCTTGGTGAAGGCACTTACTCAAATGATATGTCAACAAGAGTGAGTTATAAAGCATTTCCCCAAATCCAAAATTCCATCACTCTCCTATAAGTATACACAAGCTTCTATGGAGGGAAGAGTAGATAGGAACTTAAAGTTTGATGTGCCTTTTGGCTCAGCTGTAGGAAACAGACCGACTTGGCTAAGGCAATTCACAATTCTGGAACTAGAGGATCTTGATGTTCTCTCTTTCTCCAGAGCATCCTTCTGAAGTTTGGTGCAGGGTATAGTGTTGGTGGTGAAGTCACTCTTCTGCTCAGCTGTGTTTACTCTTCCCACAGCATAGCAGGAGCTGACTCTACACTGGACGGATGACTCTTCCCGGCTTGCTCCGTTGTAGGTTCACATCTGGGATAGACCAGACAAGTTATTCAGCCTCTGGATATGCCAGCTGCAGGGCTTGGTTGGGCAGCTCATTTAGCCACTGGAAAGCTGCTGTCAGACAGGACTAGGCAAACCTCTCTGCTTCTTGACAGCTGCTGGGGGGCTGGGCAGACTACTTGACTACCTCTACTGAGCCAGGTAGGTCAGTCAGCCAAGGAGCTTTTCACAAGGCTCAGTCTCTTTACTTTTTGGACTTCATCTCTGAAGGGCAGCTGCAGTGTCTTTCACCACCGGCTTAGCTGGGTGGCATTGTGCTCTCTTCAGCTCAAGTGTAACAAAGCTCTTTTTAGCTGGCTGAAGCGCTGCTCTTCTCTTTTAGCTAGGGCAACAACCCTTAACCCAGGATTGGCAGAAGCCCCTTCTCCTCCACTCCATCTAAGTCTCTACTCTGAAATTTGTTATCTCTAGCCAGGAGGCAGGAGAGGTCAAGCCTCTCTAGTTCAACAATCCTTCCAGACTCAAAGCTAATTCTCTAGGTGATTTTTACCTGTCTTACTTAGAGTGATTACTTGCCAGACTCCTTGTGGGAGCTTTATGAGGATGAGTAGCTAGGAACAAAAGTACAAATGCATTCTGTGCCCTTGAGGCAAATTCATTTTTTCCCTATACTCCTCATATTCAGCTGATCTATTAAAGCCGCAAACTCTTTCTAAGCTATATCCATTGTATTTCAGGGTCTCTATCCTTTATCTCCTTTAGTCCTCCAGCATTTATTGAAGCCTCACCAGGGTACCCTATCTCAGTAGAGTTTGTGAAGGAAGGTAAGCAGTAGCTGGCATTTATATAGATTTATACATATTAACTCGTTTGAACCTCATATACCTATGAGGAAGGTGCTATCATTATCTCCATTTTACAGGTGAGGAAACTGAGTCACAGAGAGATAAAGAAACTTTCCCAGGATCTCATGGCTAGGGAATGTCTAAGACAGGGTTCAAACTCAGGTCTTTCTTCCTGACTTCGAGTCTTGTGCTCTATCCACTTCCCCACCCAAGAAAGATATATGAGAGTCAATCTGTAGAGGGCCTTATATGGAAAGATAAAGAATTTCTATTTTATCCTACAGGCAATGAAGAACCACTAATGGGTTTTTGAATAAGTGAATCACCTAGTCAGTGACATGCTCTTTCCCTTACACCAGTGTCTTTCTACTTCCCTCTAGATATTAGACTAAAATTATATTGGATTGACCTCACAATATGGATGAAGTATGCAATCTTTTGGGGGGGGCGGGGCAATGAGGGTTAAGTGACTTGCCCAGGGTCATAATAGCTAGTAAGTGTCAAGTGTCTGAGGCTGGATTTGAACTCGGGTCCTTGGGAATCCAGGGCTGGTGCTTTATCTACTGTGCCACCTATCAGCCCCTCTTTGTTCAACTTTAATGACATGAAGGGAGCATGAGGGTTAGGGTTAGGGTTTTTCTTCTTTTAACTGTTATGACTTAAGAGGATGTATGAGATTGCAATATGTAAAAGAATGAATTCTCTATCTTATTTAATTTCATCTGTAAGGAGCCTTGTTAGAATTATAATCTTGGTTCAAGGTTATTTTTCTACCCCCTGAACCTGTATTTAAGCATAATAAAAATCCAGGTATTTTTATCTCTTCAATTTCTGTACTGTGGTAGGTTTATTTCAGCAGCAGTAATGTACCACATGAATTCAAAGAGGAAACATTTCTCTTATACCAAGACATAGATAGATAGGTCATATATGTATGTATTATAACCCAATACGCAAGACAAATTATCATCCACTCTGGAGATTTATGTTAGCCAGATCTGAGGAGTGGGGAGTGGGATGTGGCCTGTATTTGAACTAATATCATATTAAGAAGTGCTTAAAATGTGTAAGTGCTGTTATTAGGTGCTAAGGATACAAAGAAATGGAAGAGAATCTGTCTTCAAAGAGCTTAAAATCTAGTAAGAGGAGTAATATCATTAAAATACAAAGAACGCTGACTTTGGAGCCTTGAATTGTGGTAACAATATGACAGTATTGCCATGTACTAAATACATAACCTTGGACCAGTCACTTATCCTCCATAGGCCTCAGTCCCCTCATGTGTAAAATGAGAATCTTGGACTAGATGATCTCCAAGGTTCCCTCCATTTTCTTTGTGTGATGCTATGGGAATAGAGAAGACATTTCATCAATAATTCTTTTCACTTTTTTTTCTTTTTTTCTTTAGTGAGGCAATTGGGGTTAAGTGACTTGCCCAGGGTCACACAGCTAGTAAGTGTCAAGTGTCTAAGACTGGATTTGAACTCAGGTCCTCCTGAATCCAGGGCCGGTGATCTATCCACTGCGCCACCTAGCTGCCCCTTCATCAATAATTCTAGGACAAATGAGATCATGTCAAGTACAATGATGAAGTCCAATGCTACATAGGATTTAGAACTGGAACAGACCTTTGGAATCAGCTGGTTCTCTCTCTCTCTCTCTCACACACACACACACACACACACACACACACACACACACACACATTTTACAGTTTAGAAAAAAAAAAAAGGCCCACAGCAGGATGGTAAATCTCGGCGCTGAGATTCAAACCTGTCTTCTCAGACTCCAATTCCCACACTCTTTCCACCATACCATATTGCCTCAAAACAACTGATTCCTTCACCTATGGTCATGGAATTTTAGGGCTAGCTAAGATCTGAGAAGCCATCTAGTCTAGACCTCTCGTTTTAATGATGGAGGAAATGAGGCTGAAAGTACACAGTCAATTAACATTAGGTTTGTGATATAAGACCCAGTCTTTGGGGTCTAGATGCATTTCTCCTTCTGCCACACCACGCTGCCTTCTTTCCATCACACTGCCTCCCTGTGTGTTTGAAAGAGAAATGGATTGAAAAGTCATGATTTGGGGGGCAGTTAGATGGCGCAGTGGTTAAAGCACCGGCCCTGGATTCAGGAGTACCTGAGTTCAAATCCGGCCTCAGACGCTTGACACTTACTAGCTGTGTGACCATGTGCAAGTCACTTAACCCCCATTGCCTAAAAAAAGAAAAAAAAAAAAGAAAAGTCATGATTTGGGTCAGCTAGGTGGCACAGTGGATAGAACACCAGCCCTGGATTCAGGAGGACCTGAGTTCAAATCTGGACTCAGACACTTAACACTTACTAGCTGTGTGACCCTAGGCAAGTCACTTAACTCCAATTGCCTTACCAAAAAAAAAAAAGAAAGAAAGAAAGAAAAGTCATGATTTGAGGGAAATCTGATATAAATGAGTCGATGGCAAACCACAGCTATTAAGGATAGGATAGAACATCCAACAGGACACCCTTACAGAACCACTTCTCTACAAACCAACTGAAAATCAGCTAAGAAGAAGAGATCACTGTCAGCTTGGGGCACAGGGGGAGGGAGGAAATCAGGGAGGGCTTCTGGGTGAATTAGGATTTACGTTAGTCCTTGAAGAAAGAGAAGGATTCAATTGGCAGATATGCAAACTCAGAAGGGAATAGGATCCATTCCTGTCATGGAGAAGCTTTTTTAAAGATGTAGCAATGAGAGAGTACAGGACAATAAAAGGCATTTTAAGGGACTCTGACTGAGGTCACTGAAGCATTCTCAGTGCTCGAAGAAAGATGATTAACAAACCTCTTGAAATCCATGGAATCAAACAATCGGTTCAATTAACACACGACTAATAAAATTCTCTGAAAAACCGTCAGACTCCTGTGAGCTTTTCCCCTCAGTTATGACCATTTTAATTATATATAGTTGATACCAAAGACCACAAGAGGATTACAATGAAAAGGGAGCTCAGGAGTCACTCTGCATTTTCAGAGCCTTATTTAGATTCCGAATCCTGTGCTTTTAATTAGTATTTTGCCTCATCAGTGATATACAAATATTGACTAAATACTTTATATATACAGGTGTGCCCTGATTTAATAAGAGCTCATGTAGGAAAATTCAGAGTTTTAAAAAAGTAAAAAACTGGGCGGTCAGTCAAAAAAAAAATTTCTTAGTGTCCACTATGTGCCAGGCAGTGTTTTGAGCACAAAAATACAAAGAAAGGCAAAAGGACCACTGTGCCCTTAAGGAGCTTCCCAATCTAAAGAGGGAGACAACATGCAAACAAAAATATAGAGAGGCAGGCTAGGTGGCGCAGTGGATAGAGCACTGGGCCCTGGAGTCAGGAGGGACCTGAGTTCAAAATCCAGCCTCAGAAACAAACACTTACTAGTTGTGTGACCCTTAGGCAAGTCACTTAAACCCAATTGCCTCACACACCACACACACCCAAAAGAAAAAAAATATATATATATATATATAAAATTCTCTATACAAGATGAAGCAGAAAAACTATTCGATAGAAGAGGAAGGGCACTAAAAATTAAGAAACATTAGAAGATGGTTCCTGGTAAAACATGAGATTTTTGGTTGGGACTTGCAGGAAGCCAGGGATGGCCAGGGGGCAGAGAGGAGGAGGGAGAACATTCCAAGCATGGGCGACAGCCAGTGGAAATGCCTGGAGTCTGGGAATCTAGGGGTCTTGTACAAGGAACAAGGAAGGAGGGCCAGGTAGGGGGCACGTGAGAGATGTCACAAAGGTGAAAATTGGCAGGCATAGGCAAGATTGGATATGGGGGATGAGCAACAGTGAGGATTTGAGGACAGATACATTATAACGCCTGGAAGACTAGAAGATGCTGGTATCCTCAAAAGTTAAAAGGGAAGGGGCAGCTAGGTGGGTGCTGTGGGATAAAGCACTGGACCCTGGATTCAGGAGGTCCTGAGTTCAAATTTGACCTCAGACACTTGACACTTACTAGCTGTGTGACCCTGGGCAAGGTCACTTAACCCTCATTGCCCCGCAAAATAAACAAACAAATAAATAGATAGATAGATAAATAAATAAAATAGATAAATAAATAAAATAAAAGGGAACTGTAATGATTTGGAATGACGCCACCCTTACTGGAGACTTGCTGTGGCGAGCTTGCCCACCATGAGGAAAAATGCCTCAGAGGCATTGTGGGCTTTTCCTTGGCGTCAGGGAAATGACGTTTTCTCATGGGTGCTGTCTATCAAGTCTACCAGCCCAATCAACTGGAGAGCCTCCTATGGTCTGGGAGGAGACAGGAAGGAGGAAAGGGAGCCTGTGTGGAGAGCGCTGGCCCTTTTGGCTTCCGGACTTGATGGTGGTGGCGGCAGAGGACTTCACAGGAAATTTGAGGAAAGATAGGAATGCCAGGCTGTTAGAATTCTGTTCTCATCTTTTTCTTTCTATTTCAATAAACCCTTAAAAACCTAAACTCGTTTTATCAGTGATTTTTAGTCAGTTTCCCCCAAACTGGGGGCACACTTTAGAATCTTAAATTACACAGAACTTTAGAAGGGGGAAAGTATTAGGGGAGGAGGACTATAAATTCTGTTTTGGACATGTTGAGTTTAAGATGTCTAGAGGATAGACAGTTTGAATGTCCTAGCAGGAAGATGAAGATGAGCTGTTGGAGTTCAGCAAAGAGATTAGGGCTGGATAAGGAGATTTAAGAATCATCAGCAAAGAAATGATCATTGAATCCATGGGAGCTAATGAGATCACCAAGTGAAATAGTATAGAGGGAGGAGAGGTGAGAGCATTGTGGGAGACCCATGGCTAGTAGGCAGAATTCTGGATGAAGATCCAGGAAAGGAAACCACAGAAGGAACAGTCAGTAGGGGAAGAACCAGGAGAGAGTAGGTGTCTTGAAAAACATATAGAGAAGAGAGTATCAAGGAGAAGAAAGTAATTAAGTGTCAAAACCTACATAGAAGTCAGGAAGGATGAGGATTGAGAAAAAAAGGTCACTAACATTTGGCAGAGATTCATTGGTAATTTTGGAGAGAGCAGTTTTTCGAGGTTGAATGATGAGGTTGGAAACCAGTACTATAAAACTCTCCAGGTCTGGTAAAGGATAAAAAGGATTATTCTCCCCACAAAATAATTTGCTGATGATCCCTATAAGGAGGTGAGCTTCTTTTCATGAATACATAGAAAAGTGATTGCAACTTATATTTGATTGACACATAGCTTTTCAGTAATATACTTATTATACAAAGTAACACAGGCTGTAGCCACTTTAGCCACAACTTGGGTCCCTGGAAAACCGCAGCCTATACAATTTTGGTTGTCAAGAGTGGATCTTGCTTTTTCACGGGTATAGTGTTAGCATCAAGGGCTTGTGTTCTTTAGCATAAACAAATCGTCCATATGGTAAGAGCAAAGATACAACCACCATCAGCTTAAACAATCAGTCTTAAATATGTACAAATCTGTTCCAGGCTCTTTAAAAACTGGCATAGATGTGAAGTGATTACATGCCCATCACTACTATATTCATTGTATTGACTGATGAATGAATGTGCATGTGATTATACAAAGTAATGTAAATAATATACCAAGAAAGACATGGTGGTGGTGGATATTGGGCTGGCCCTTTGGAATACTGGGGTTCGAGTCACATGCCAGGTCTATGGCTATGAGTACAGTACTTAACTACTCTCAGTGCCCCCAGGGTTGTTCTATATCATTAAAGGGAATTTTTATTTTGCTTTGGTTGGGTAAGGATGAGGGAAGGGAATGGCATTTTTGGATGGGACTTGTGATTTCTTTGGTATATGGAAACTTAAAGCATTGAAACGCCTTTGCACTGATTTAGGTCAGTGACTCCTGTATAATTCTAATTTCAGATTGCTTAGAGTAGGAAAAGATCAAAATGATTTGTCTATGGTCACATAGCTAGGTGTGTATCAAAAGTCAGACATGAAACCAGGTCAGCCTGAATACAGGAAAGATTATACTATGCCACACGTCTTTCAAATGGCAATCATGCTTTATGCCATTAATATTGTCATTTATATTGTCATTTGTATCATGTTATATTCAAATGACATTTATATAGCACTTTAAAATGTTCCAAAGCAGTTTTCATGCATTGTTTATTCAATACACGTAGCAACCCTGTGGGATAGATTCTATACCCACGTTATGAATGGAGGATACTGGGGGCTCAGAGGGGTTAAATGGCTAAACCATGGTCCACTGACCAGAAAGTTTCAGATAAAGGTCTTGAACGCAGATCTTCTTGACTCAGTCAAGCATTCTCTCTATTCTGGTCACACTCGACTTCCTACTGCTCCCTCAAACAGCATTCCTGTTTCCTTCCTTTTTAGTTTGGAATTCTCCAATCACTGGTCTTCTGTCTCCAGTTGCCTTTTCTATAAACTTTTGCACATTACTAATTGATTAATCTAAATACACTATAGCTCTGTCATTGTCCTATCACTCCATGTTTAAACACTTTAATAGCTTTCCCATTGCCTACAAAATCAAGTTCAAATTTCTTCACCTGGTATCTCTTACCCTTTTGTATCATCAATAACTTGTTTTAAGTAGGTCAGGATTTAGTAATTTCAATTGCATGTCATATCTTCCCCTCATTTCTATTATTTCTTCTAGCTTCTTAATAATTTTGATCTTTGCTCAAATGAGTTTATGGACTATAACATGGGCAGCTGACTCCTACAAAATTAATGAGTCATTTCCTGTGTGTTAAAATGCAATTTCAGTTTTTCTTATGTCTAATAGATATACAATATGATAAACATTTTTTAAGCACTATGTGCCAAGCACTGTGCTGCTAAGTTGTGTGTACCAAGCGTGATGGAGATGCAAATGAGAAAAACAGACAGTCCCTGCATCATGGGAACTTACAATTTTGTGGGGATAGAGAAAACACAAAAGGAAGGCTGAAATATATTCATGATATGTGTGTGAGGTCTCCATGTGGTGTGCATTCTTCAGGTTCTCTCATTTATTTCTGGAGGTCTTTAGGTTCTCTCATTAATTTCTAACCCATTTCCAATATATTTCTCACCATCCTCATCTATTTTCTTCTTGGCATTGAAATCACTGAATATCAAATTATCTGTTGATTGAATGTGTGTATGGGTGGGTGTCTTGTCCAGTTATTTGTAGAATTTCTCTACCTCTTCCTTCTCTTAATAGTGTTTGTGCATAAATTCCAATTATTTTTGTGGTAGTATTTTGTAAATACTCATTGTTCAGCACTGAGATCCAAGTTCACTAAATGCCCAGGGATATTTAATTCTTGTTGCCTTTGGGCAAGTCACTTAACCTATTTGCCTCAGTTTCCTCAAATGTAAAAGGGAGATTAATAATGCTTATCTCCAAGGGTAGTTGTGAGGATCAAATGAGATTATAATTGGTAAAGTACCTAGCACATTTAGGTGATATATAAATGCCACTTGTTGTATTATTATTATTAAACAAAGATCTTGCATTTTAGATACCATCTGTCAAGTTGAAGTTTATAGGTGATCTAAAAACCTATGGAATTCTTAGCACTAGCTACCATATTTTTTATCACTAACACTGCAAATATGGAGGGGCATAAATGAGGCAGTATCACACAGGACAGAGAGGGACATTTTGTATTTTTATTTATGTCCTAAACTGGTATGTCCAAAGAATTCCAAATGGGTTCCTACTGATGATGAGCCTCTCTGTCCTTGGCTAGGCTGGTGTACCCTTTCTGCCATGGTAGAATCTGCCATACCTTATGAACTTCTGGCTTAGCTTCATATTCATATGGTTGGGTCACCTCATACTCTTATAGTTGGTATATGTCTCTATATAGAGATCTATGGACATATAGATATCTTCATCTTTATTTGATCCAAACTCACAGCTAATTTATAGTCACTCATCTGGACCATAATTAGGACAAAAAACTTGAAACTGTAGAAATAATGCTGGAACTGGGATCAGAAGTCCTGGGCACCGGGGCAGCTAGATGGCACAGTGGTTAAAGCGCTGACCAGGAGTACCTGAGTTCAAATCCAGCCTCAGACACTTGACACTTAACTAGCTGTGTGACCCTGGGCAAGTCACTTAACCCCCATTTCCCCACCAAAAAACAAACAAACAAACAGAAGTCCTGGGCACAAAACCTGGTTCTGTCTCTTAGAACTTGTGTAACATTGGGCAAATAGTAACCTCTCTGTGACTCCATTTGCACATCTATAAAATGAGTGTTAGACTAGATGGCTTTAGGAGGTCTATTCCAGCTTGAAACTGATGAACACAAAAGACAATAAAGTAAGCGACTTGCCTTAGAAATAAAGTAGTCAAAATACATGAAGCATTAATTGCATTTCACAAGACACAATGAGAATTTCAGATTTGGAAAAAAGAAATCAAACCTGAACAACCAAAAAATTTAAAAAATGGAAGTCTTAATTGCTTTTCTCCAGACTTAAAATTTTCATTCTTTATCTCTTTCTTCATCTAGGTATTCGTGGAGGTCCTTGTGAAAAATCCATTTTCTCCCCTTTTTGAGCTATAGGGTTACTCTCTCTTGCTAAGCATTTTTTTTTTTTGCCATGTCTAGATCTACAAAATTTTTTATTCTTTGTAATTATCTTAATTTTTGTGTTTCTTTGATCTACTCATCTCTCAAGCTTTTAGTTCCCGAATTGGGGTTTTATGCCAGTCAGATTCTGCTTCCCTGATATTGTTTTTGGGTGGAGTGATTGGGTCCTGCTTGTTCTTCCTCTGGGGCACCTAGGTTCCTGACCTGGCCACCATCTCCTAGGAGGGAGATCCTCCCTCCTCCCTCCCCACATCACTGATACCGAGTGCTGGATTTCAGAACTTTCTATGGTGTTTCAGGACAGACCCATTGACAGACACCTGGACTGTCTTGGCCTAGTGCTGCCACACTACATTTGTTGCAGCCATTCATGTGGCTTCTAAGGTTCCTTGCTGGAGATTTCTTCTGACCCCAGGTGTTAACGACTACCCTAGGGCTTTCTAGAGAACCCCAGTTCTTGGTGCTTGTCTGAACACTGAGTCCTGCAGGTTCTACATGTCTCTGCCTGGTTTCTGGTGGTGTTGAAAGTTAGTGCTTTTTTTTTTCTTTTGCCTGCATTGACACTGACTTTGCTTGGTAAGGACACCCATTCCTATTGCCTGTGGATTCTGGCTAAATTTTTGGTAGAGTTCTTTGGTAGATCAAGTTACTTGCTATATAAAAAATATTGATTGATTTTGATTTTCATATTTATTTTGGTGCTTATTTATGAGTTTTTGGTATTTTTAATGTGAGATCACAGAGGTAGATAGATATTCCAGGGTGAGGAGTTCCCAAGTACTGAGAAATTCCAAGATGAGCCAGCAGCAGAGGCATGGATTTGAAATCTGGAAGTCATAAACAGGACCAGGAGGGGAATTGGTACAGAGGGCCAACTGGAGCTTTGAATTGATACAGCATTCTGGAGAGGAAAAAAAAAAAAAAAATGAAGAATTATGCCAAGAGAGTATCTAAAATTCCATATGCTTGAGTCAGAGATTTGACTGTTGGAGATAATACTGTCAGTCCTCAGCTCTCACAGGAGTAACATTCTAGAAAACAGTGAGAAAATAAAAACCATAAATGTTGATATATTGGACCCATGGGAAATAGGGAGTTTTGTCCCCACAACCACCCAAAACTGTAATCCTTCTCTAGAGATTGCTGAAATACACTTTTCTGTATCCAATTCTTCATAAGAAAAATATTAATTCTGATAACACGCACTTTTCCTAACACAATAACCATGAAATAACCCATTAAAATGCAGCTTACAAAAGTGGTAATACACAAAATAGTTCTTTTTTCACTAGTAATTCCCTAGAACTCTGTGACCTTTTGTGCTAATATCTAAATTGAGAAAAATTGATTTCAGACAATATTCACTTTTTATAACACATGAAATCTATAGCACCATAAACACTGTACGACAAATCAAATTCTTAAGATAAAAACTTTTTTCCAACCTGAATCTTAACTTCCCACTGTATCAAGATGGTGGTGTAAGGGCATTGTATTTGTATGCTATATTTACTGTAAAACCTCTCATCTTGGCTGCCCTCTGAAAACAAAGGGAGAGGCTGACTATGACTGGTGGATGGCTTTGGAGATTATGAAGGCCATACCAGCTTGACCAGATCAGCAGAGACATAACTGCAATACAAAACTTGAATTTTAAAGGCAAACAATGAAAACATGCAACAAATGCATGGGGAGCTTTTTACAATGGTAGGGTAAACAAGACCAATGAAGTGCCTATTATGATATCAGCTGCTCCACAAACTCGCCCACATTGCACCTCTCAAATTTTTCTCTACTGCTTATAGCCATGAATGTGTTGTGATTACAATGAGAAAATGAAAATAAGTTACTAAAAAAATCATTTGAATGCTTGAAAGTCCCCAAAATGAAACTCTCAAATGTTGATATTTTGACTGTACATCAAGAGAGCCAATTTCAAAAAGAAAGGTCCTGTGTAGACCAAAATATTTATTGCATCCCCTTTGATGGTAGCAACGAACTAGAAACAAGGTAGATATCCATTGACTGGGAATGATTAAGTACTATAGCACATGAAAGCGCCACAATTCTACTATGCTATAAGTAATGACAAATATGAATATAGAGAAGTCTGGAAAGACAAGTAGAACCAGGCAAACAATATACACGAAGGTGACAGCAATGTCAATGAAAAAAACAATAAAACAAGCCAAAATGAATGCTATGACTATAAAATGACTATGGTTGGCTGGTCCCTACGAGGAGGTATGAAAAGACACCTCCCTTGCTTCTTTGCAGACCATGGGTCTGGAAGACTGCATGCAACACTAGGCTTTTGGTGCTGGTTGATTTTACTGAATTTTTTTTCTTCTTTATTGTGAGGCATAGCTCCATACAGTAGGAAAGGTAGATGATATAAAAACAAAAATATCAATAAAATTTTATTTTTCAAAAATCAATCATCTGGACCAATATTAACCAAAGAATTTGACTTGAATTCTGTGGTCTTTTCATCATCTTCATTTGCATCATTATAAGTAATTTTGCAGCTTTATTACTCTGGTTTGCTTTCTTTGCATCAGTTCACACATGCCTTAATTCTGCATATTAATTGTTCTTTACAGTACATAATATATTCCCTTACATTCATATTGACAACTTGTCTGGCCATTGATCCCTCCTCGTATGGTCTTGCTCAACTTGTCTGGATCTTAGTTCTGACTCTAAGGTCGTCCAGCTCTTAAATCTATGATACTTATAGAATGTTTCTAGCATTTTGCTACTACAAATAGAGCTGTTAGGAATAGGTTTGTATACTTGGGAGTTTTCTTTTGATCAGAGTGCTGGGCCTGCAGGTCAGGAAGGTTTGGTTTCAAATTTAGACACTAGCTTTTTTACTTTGGGCAAATCACATAACCTCTATCTGCCCAAGTTTTCCTCAAATGTAAAATGGGATCATAGTACCTACCTCCCAGGGTTATTTTGAGGACCAAGTGAGGTATTTGTAAAGCATCTGGTAAACATTAGGCCCTTAATAACTGCATATTCCCTTTCCCCCTTTTCTCACACAATTACAAATTACTTTCCAAATAAGATGGACAGATCCACAGTTCCACCTGGCGTATTCACGTGCCTGTCTCCCCATGGCCCTATCAACACTTTTCCTATCCTTTATGAACTTTTCTCCTAATTTTTGTTGAGAATGATATGACTTCCCATTCTTCTCTAGTATTTTTCCCCCTTTGCCATTGCTAATATGTAATATATTATCCATTTGGAACTTATTGAAGTATTGTTGAGAAGCAGCCTAGTATAGTGGAAAACTCATTGGACTTAAATCCCATCCCCAACATTCTTTATCTGTAAAATGGAAATAAGCACGCTTCCAGTAACTACAGAATGGTTATATGGGTCCAAAAAAAAAAGCGATTTATGTTAATCTGCTTTATAAATGTTGAAACACTACATGTCAGCTCTCATTAATGTTATATGGTTTTAAGATGTTGCCCCTAAAACTATTTCCTATCAAATTGCTTTGTGGTTTTCTTTCTGTGTCAAACAAAGCATACTATCCTCAGTAGCTTGCTATTGGGCTTATTGAACCCTGGTCTTCTGATAACTTGCTTTTATCTAGGTTTGTTCAAATGTAGCTTATTCCACTGATTAAACAGCTCCAAATAGTTTTGGATTCTGAATGGCTTTTTAATGTAATCTAAATTTAATAATGCTGGATCTGCTTTATTCCCATTTAAAAAAATAAATTATTCCCCTTGAATTCTTGACCTTTGTGCCTCCACCTGGATTTATTATTTTGTTGAGTTAAACAAAGCAGCCCCTTGGCAGTCGACGTGACATAATATGAACATTGCAGGCTAATTTAACTACAATCACCATTATATTGGCACAGCCGTAATGACTATTAAATGTCTTTCCAGTCATTTAAAATTTTAATTATTCCTGTAAAAACTATTTTTGAAGTTATTTTTTATGTGAATCCCTCTGTGTATTTTAGTGGAATTGGCTTCTAATTTATCCTTCTTCTTTCTGTTAGCAAAAATGCAGCATGTCCCAAAAGTCTTAGGGCAGTTTGAAGCTTCAATAACTTCAGAAGTCTAAATGCTATAAGCTCATGAAAATAATCATTTGGAAGTTTAATCATTGAAATTGTTTTTAACATTCAGGGTTTCTGAATTTTTGAGTAATGAATTTTTTACTTAACAAGATGTTTAGCCTTCATTTTTAACATGTGTGACGGTTTCTGGATGACATTTTCTCAGACTTAGTAGAGCCGTAGAAACAGCTTGCTTGGCCATTAGATCTATCTCCATTTAATTTTTTTCTGTCTTGTAGGCATCAAAACCTCATTCTTTGCATGACTGTCAGGCTCAGATTATAAATGGAATCCTTTCAGTTGCTGAGGAGATCACCTGAAGGCCAATGGAAAGGTAATGAATAGGCTGTGGTATATTACAAATAAGGACCATAAAATACAAATGACCTAACAGATGTCATCAAAGAAATATATGATTAAAAAAGACTAGTCAGTCAAGTAGGCAGAAGAGGAGAAAATTGGTGAACAACCTGCATGCCTAGTTGTCATCAAGAAATACAAATAAAAGATCCCCAGAGCACACAATTGTGGCTCATGAGCCCATGAAGAAAACTTATGGAAAGACATAGAAAAATTACACAGGATTAGCATGTGTGGATTTTTTGGGGATACACTTCATTGGAGGAAAAATTATGAATGAGACCGTAGATCCATCAGCATAGTAAGAAAAAGCCGTTTATTACTTCAGTCTTTGTACACACTAACACATGATCAATTTTTGTAAATGGATGTGATGCATAGAAATATTTAGATGGGCAGGACACCTGATGAGGCTGAGGGACTATGAGGTGCTAGATATCAGGAGAAAAAGGAGCATTCCAATATTATGGATGGATTGCATATGGAAAATTTATGGGAAGACAGAATGAGAATAGCACAGAATGAGCAGAAAGGGATAGCTTGTGATCTGCATCAGTGGAAAGAACTTCCAAAACAATGAGATGACAGATCCATGAATATTTATGATTAATTTTTTTTAATCTTTCCCCTTTTCAGCTCAGATAGATATTGTATAGTCAAAAAGCTTCTTTCCCATGTTCCAAAGCCCAGGAAAAACGATTTAGGAGGTGGTATCCTGCTTAATACTTCCCATTACCCTCATATCTTCATATTTAGTCATCTGGAAGAAATTTACACACATAAAAAGGCTACTTTTCCAAGCCTCAAGATTCACAAATGAACAGTTCTTGATAAATTCTTCTTAATGAAGTACAAGTATAAAGCATGTATATAAAAAACACGAATGTATAACAGAGAAAATTAAGGCATCATAATATGTACCAATCATTTTTAAAAAGGGAGGGGCATAAATTACATGATTAGCATGAGAGTCCACTAAAATAGTCTCCAAATCAGACTCATTTGGCTGTTTCGGGTTCGGAGTCTACGTTTGAGAATCTGGTGATCACTTTCCTTTTCTTTTTGATCCATAAAAATCTGAAGGAAATGGAGTTATTCACATGTTTAAGATTTACATGGCTTGTAGAGGAAGAAACAATTGGTCACAAATTACTATTTATTCTTGATAAATTATTTTGAATAAAAGGTAGACAGGCATAGATAACTGCCAATTGTTTTTAGTATCCTGTCTGACGAATAGGCACCCCCATATTTAAAGTATGAAAAACAATTTTTAAGAAATAACATAATTTTTCTTTTCCCTAGAAAATACCCAATCCACAAAAGAAAGCATCTACTAACCCACACATTAAAGTGTGAAAATTGTTACTCCAGAAAGAATTATTAAAAACACTTGATTATAGAAACATAAATTATGCTGAATTTCACAGAAACATACAAAATCTTAAGTAGCTGAACAATGTGAAGAAACAGCTTTGTAGCAGAACTGGCTGATCAGCAATTGTTAGAGAAGGCTTACAATTTGTGAGATCTGCTACTCAATGAATGGGAAAGAAGAAACAATTAATAAATCCCATGAGGTGTAACAATTGGAATGACGCCACGTGCTGGAGACTTACTGTAGGAAAACTCCACCATGAGGAGAAGGCATCTGCGGGCAAGCCATGCAGCTTTTCTTTGGCATCAGGAAGTGACGTTTGCTTGTAGGAGGAAGAGGGGGCGAGGCTGGTTCTCTCGCTCTTTCACTCTCGTGGAGAGCGGAGCAGGAGAACTGTAGCTCCCCGAGATAGATAAATGAATCTAGGCTTCTCTCTCTCTCTCTCTCTTCACCAAATTCTTATTCTCCTTAATAAATGCTTAAAAGTCTAAACTCTTGCTAAAGCTTATAATTTATTGGCAACCACTCATTAGATATTTTAGACAGTATAGCTAGAATTTTACCCCCTTACAGAGGGTTGCTACTAGGTCTGAAATTATCTAACTCCTACAATGTCTAACTAACTAGCCCAGTGCTTTCAATACTTATCCACTAAGTATGTTTTGTGACTATGGACAAATCAGTTCTCTCTCTGGCTTTCATATTCTCTTCTCAGTAAAATGATAGGGGTTGACCAGATTATCACTAAGGATCCCCCCGCCACTCTAAAATTCTATTTTGCTCATAAGCAAGACATTATGGATGGGAAAATGATCGACACATAAGTATATTTTTAAATAAGTAAACAACAACTATTTTCCCCCCTGCTTTGCCACCTCCAAGTTTCTTTCCTTTGGCGGACTACTCGCAGATCTTTCAAAATGTTTTAGATTACTTCTTGCTCAATTCTTGTTCTATAATTGCATTTCCATTCAACTTTCCCCTGCTTGTTCAAGCAAGCAAATGTACATGTGAAAAAGTTCTTATTGTCATCTATAATTCAATTTCATAGAAAAGGGGTAGTGAAGAGACTTGGTTGCTAATTTGAAAAGGTTGGGTTTTTTGGTTTATTTTTTTGTTTTGGGTTTTTTGTTTTTTGCAGCTATTCACTTATAACCTAACAGTAAAAGTGATAATAGTGGGTTATAACATCACAGAAATTCAAAGTTGAAAGGATACCCAGAGGACATTCTGGTCCAACCTAGACTTAAAGCAGGATCTGTACTACAACATCTATCCCCAAAGCGAGTAGTCCAGTCTATTTCAATATCAAGTGAGGGGGGAGTAACACAAACCACCTTCTGAGACTGTTCTGATCCAATTTTGGACAATTTTAATTGTTAGGAAGTTTTTACTTACATTAAGTCTTAATTAGCCTCTTTGAAACAGAGCAAGCCTAGCAGCTCTTTCACATGATAGACCTTCAAATACTTGGAAACAACTGCCACTTTCCCCCTGAAGCTTCTCTATTTGAAGCTAAAACTTACCTCTTCCTTTGTCTCCTGATGCCTCCCCAGACACTTGTGTAGTTTTTGATACAAGTTTATAATTATGTTCATCCCAGAATTTTTCCTGGAAATAAAGACAAGCTTCCTGGACAGATTCCCTTCCCTGTTGTGAAAATTGGGCCCTTCTCCAATCCTGTGGTATGTCTCCCATCCTCGACAATTTTCAAAGATTACTAGCAAGTCACAAGTGTTTAATAAACACTTTGTGATCAACTGATTATGACTCATATTACTATTAATAGTAATAATACATGTTATTAGCCTATTAAATTTCATCTTATTCAATTGGTCCAATGAGCTAGTCTGTCAACTTTTTGGATGCTGGCTCTGTGGTCTAGTTGTTAGCTATCTCTTCCAGCTCTGTGTCATCTGAAAACCTTATGGAGCACACTCTCTATACCAGGGATTCGTAATTTTTGTAGTGTCCTATACCAGGGGGACTATAAACTATGGCCCCACAGGCCAAATCCAGTCTGCTACCTGTTATATTGTACTGCCCCAAAACTAAGAATGGTTGTTAGATTTTCAAATAAAGTTTTATTATACTTGAAAATATACAAATCAGGGCTGTATAGAAATCTGCTGGGCAGAGCTGCCCCATGGACTATGACTTGCCAACCTGTGCCCTACACTGTTGCTATGTTCTATGATGTCTAGATAAGAAGCTCCCCACTCCACCTTCCCTGCCCCAGTTGTTTCCAAAGCCCTTTTTTGATGGTATTCACCTCACATCTTACAAGTAGTATATGGCTAGCCTTTGTTATGTGCATTCCACTACTTGCTTGTTTTTCACATGTGCATGGATACACACACACACACACACACAGAGTTTTTTAAACCTGAAGAGAAGTACTTAGTAGTAAACCTTTGGAGGCTGTCTCTGATTTCTTTGGCAGTTAATAAGCACTCCCTGTGCATGGATATCTAACCAGTTCTAATTTCACCTGAGCACATGCTGTCTAGCCTACATTTCAACAGTCTTTTCAAACAAAAAGAACGTTACAGACTATTGAATACTTTGCCAAATATAACTAAACTATGTGTCCAGCAGCATCCTGCTAATCTCGAAGGCTCATCAACTTGTCCAAAATAGGACCACAAGCTAGTCTGGTATGACCTGTCCTTGGTGAATTCATAGGAGCTGGCTGGCTCTTTGTGATCACCCACTTCTTTTTCTAAATGCATCAAGTATCCCTTTAATAACACAGTCCAGAAATTTTTCCTGGAATTGAAGACAAGCTTCCTGGACACATTCCCCTCTCTTTTGCAAAAATTGGGCCCTTCTCCAATCCTGTGGTATGTCTCCCATTCTTGACAATCTTTCAGAGATTACTAGCAAGTCACAAGTGATTAATAAATACTTGGTGATTGACTGATTATGACTTAAATGGCTGCAATTTAATCTGCCAGTTCTTTCAGTGCCTTCAGATTTAATTCATTTAGGCCTGGTGATCAGAATTCATCAATGATGGTATAAAATCTCTATTAACTATTTCTGTTCTGTCCTTTCCAGTTTAAAGATCCTTCTCTTCAGAAAAAGGACAGAAGTAAAAACATTCAGTGAGCAATACCCTCTCCACCAACAGCTTTCACCCCCATCTACCCTGAGCATAGTTCCTATCCCTTCTTTGAGCCTCTTCCACCATATGGGTTTTAAGAATCCTCTATATCCTTAGATTTCCTCATCAGATCTGCTAAACATGAGCTTTAACACTCCTGACACTTCTTATTGGACTATGTCATTCTTTTGTTTTCATTATCCAATGATTAGGGGATTACCCAAGAAAGGGAAATTACTAACTGAATCACTATGTAATATCAAAAGCCATGAATAGCTTTAAAAATGTAAAATGATGAACCTGTGAGGGTGCCTACTGGGGAATCTGGTGCCATCAGCGACTCAGACCAGCTGCTTCCCACCCCATTCCCTCAGGGCTGCCCTGGAGGGAGGGGGCGATGGCTCTTGGGGCTTTGGTTCTAGGGAGGCCTGTGGGTTTTCCAGGAGGCCTCTAGGAGTTCTCCCCACTTACTCTGTGTCTCCCTCCGCACGCCTCACAGCCATGGCCATCCGCTACCCCATGGCCGTGGCCTCAACAAGGGCCACAAAGTTACCAAGAACGTTCAAAGCCAGACACTGCCGCTGCTGTGGGCGCTGACCAAACGACACCAAGTTTGTGAGAGATATGATCCGGGAGGTGTGTGGTTTGCCCCTTATGAGAGGTGGGCCATGGAATTGTTAAAGGTCTCCAAGGATAAGCAAGCCCTATAGTTCATCAAAAGAAAGGGTAGGAACTCACATCTGAGCCAAGAGGAAGAGAGAAGAGCTCAGCAACTTCCTGGCTGCCATGAGGAAGGCCTCTGCCAAAAAGGACTAGACTGGACCCTGTCTGCCTTGCCCAAGTCACCCAATACATTATCCAATAAAGATTTGACCAAAAAAAAAAAAAAAAAGTAAAATGACGGTGGCTTTCATGTGCAAAATTATAACCTTTACAAGTATAGAATTAACATGTCTGAACCAGAGAATGTACTCTCCTCAGATGCATACAAAGCATTTGTTTCTAACACATTTGGTCAGGAAAGAAATTCACACCAGCATTTGAAATGTTAACATGTCCCTGACTGCCAAACCCCAAACACAGAAATTTTACTCACCACTTGACCAGCAATATCCAAAGGACTGGAAATCTCACTTGTATATAATTTCCGTTTGGGCTCGCTTTGGTCGGGATCCATTTCTTTACCTGGTCTCGGGCAACAGCGGGCTTTGAAAGGGCTCATTTTTTCCATCAGCTTCTTTGCTAGAAAGTTAAGTTTGCTTTCTTAAAATTCATCTAAACAATTACAGGGTGGGGAGGGGAGAAGGGTGGGAGAAGAACATTCCAGTTACAGCCCTCCTGAAAAAGGAATGGATTCCTTGAAAAGGTACCAGAAGCTGTTGTTTTTCTTTCTATTTTGAGGTTTTTCATCATTGCTCTGATTTTTTCTCTTGTAACAGGACTAATGCAGAAATGGGATTAATGTTATTATGTGTATATACATATGTGTGTATAGATATATTTATCTATATCTACATGTATATGTATATAGATATATAGATATGTAGATATGGCCTATGTCAGATTGCCTGCTGTCTGGGGGAGGGGGGAGGGAGGGAGAAAGGTCTGAAATTGTAAAGCTTGTATGGGCAGAGGTTGAGAACTATCTTTATATGTAATGAAAAAAAATACCTTATATGTAAAATAAAAATAAATAAATAAATAAAAGAAGTCATGAATGCTTTCCTAATTAAAAAAAAAAAGAAAAGGTACCAGAAGTATTGATTGCTAAAATGACACTTTGGGAAGAGAAGGTAAATGAAGAGTTCCAATACTATTCTCAACAAATTTGGCTAAAACTTAATAAGTTCCTGCTACATATAAATTTTTGTTTTTTCTTTGAAAAGAATTCTATTTTCCAAAATATATGTAAAAACAAATTTTAACATCAATTTTTTAAAACTTTGTGTTCCAACTTCTCTTCCTTCCTCCATGCCTACCCCCCACCCACAAGAACACTGGCAATTCAAAATAAGTTATACATGAGTAGTCATGGAAAAAGTCCAGGAGCTAAGAAATACAGACAGAAAACAATCCTTGCCCTGAAGGAGTTTATATTTTACAAAGCACTTTCAGGAAAAAGAGAGCACTAACAACCAGGAAGATCAAAAAAAAAAAAAAAGATGTAATACACAAGCTGAACTTTGAAGGAAGCTAGGAATTGTAGGAGGGGGAGGGAAGCAGAGCATCCCAGGCATAGAAGTGTGAGAAATAATTATTAATAATTGATATCTTTCTTAGTCCTTTCTCTCTCCTCCACCCCTAATCCAAGGTTTAAGTTCTTCTTGAAAGTAAGATACACCTGGGTCAAAGGAGTGGAGACAGATCCATTTAGATAGCTGAAGGACTTTACTGATGAGATTTGGCCTGAACAACCACACCTAGGTGGAAACTATTATGCTCTGATCAGCTAAGGTGGGAGTCTAGATGAGAAATGATGCAGGGAATGGTTACAGAGAAGCCCGAGAAGACTAGTCTGAACTAATGCAAAGTGAAATTAGCAATTGAGAGAGAATAATTTAAAATACTTAGGAACTCTGATGAAGCAATGATCAGCTATGATTCTAGAGGACAGATGATGAATCATGCCACCCACCTCCTGACAGAGATAATGGACCAAGTAGAGACTAAGGCAATTTTTTAGATGAGGCCAAAGTCAGAATTCTTTTGCTTGACTCTACGTCGTATTTGTTATGTTTTGCTTCTCTCTCTCTCTCTCTCTCTCTCTCTCTCTCTCTCTCTCTCTCTCTCTCTCTCTCTGTTTTTTTATGGGAAGGGTACACAAGAGGATAAAGGAATAGGAGGGCAAATTAAATTTAAAGAGCTAAAAATAAATATCAGGCTGAGGGGTTTAAATTTTATCCTAAAGGCAATATGAAGCTACTAATGATTTTTAAACAGAAAAATGATATGGTCAGACCTATATCTTAGTGATGTTAATTTGGCAGCCTAGGAAAGGATAGATTGTATTAAAATGCGACTAGAAAGATCCACTTAAGATACCATTACAAGAGTCAAAGTGAGAAGTGATAAGGGCCCTGTACTTGAGTAGTGACCATATGATGGCAGAGAAAGAAATGAATAGAAAAATAGAATCAACAAGACTTGGCAATGAATTAGACTGGGTGGCAGAGAGGGATACCTGCAATCAGCAAATTTAAGGATGGGGGCCGTCATCAACAAAAACAGAGAAGTTGTGAGGTGTGATGGATTGTGAGGGGAATACAATTAATTATTTTGAACATAATAAATTTGTGTTGCCAATAGGACTTTCAAGTGAAAATGTTCAGTAGCTACGATGTGGGACTGGAATTCAGGAAAGAGATTAAGGCCGAATATATTTCTCTCCTGAGTCTCTCACATGGAGTGACTGTTACAGTAGTACTTAAACATTTGTTCAATTGAACTTAGAGATCTAGAAGTCATCATCATAGGGAAAATATCTAAACCCATGAGAACTGATGAGATAGAATGTACAAGACAGAACTTAAGGGACACTCACATTTAGGGTTAGGAATAGTAAAAGATGCAACAAATCCCAGCCTTGGGGATTTGGCAAGTGCTAGAACAAAGGATTCTAGGATAGAGGACAGTACGTAGTTGAAGTGGTCAACTATAAATCAAAGTCAGGCCTCTTAAAGGAGGACAGAGATTGTCAGATCTTTATTTAAAAAAAAAATTAAGGGGAAGAGATTTAACCAAGATCATATAACAAAAGAGAGAATACATAAGATTTTCTTCAGAGGAAAAGGGAGGGAAGTTTTACTAGATCTTATTCATTTAACTAATTTTCTACAAACCTGTTGTGTGAAGAATTGTTGGTGAATGCTGAAAGAAATCCCCAAACTTTTGTAATGTTCCATCTTTTTTCTTAGTGGATGACTTTCTACTGAGAGAAGGCACCTGATTCCGTAAAGAATAACATGCCTTTCTAGATGATAGGGCAGTGGAAACCTAGTGGGCAAAAACATTTTTATTTTTCAAAAATGTAGAAAAATACTGGAATTAAATTACTTTAACTTTGCTTTCTCCTCATTCCTTTATGATTACAAAGTAGCAAAAAAAATTTTTAAACCTGTTCCAACTCATATGACTGTATAAGCAAAAAACAATAAAAACAAAACTAATTTAGAATTCTGATATTTCCTAAAAGGTCTGGTATAAGCAATTTGACGTTCTTAACAAATGATTGAGCCTCCTCATCGTGTATCAATTGTTATGTTTGAAAATTAAGGCTAACAGAGATGATAGTCCAAGTTATTAAGTTAGACTAGCAGTAAACCAATAAATCCTAGCTATGGCTTCTCAATACCAAAGACCCCCAAAGGTAGGGACTGACAGCCTTCATATCAGGTTTGGGAAGTACATAGACATTAAAAAACAGAGGTTAGGTAGATGGGAAAGATAATACAGTTGGTTACCGGGTAGACAGCATCATTGGGGTGGGAATGACATGATTGATTACATCAAGGAAAGCAGGTTAGCACCCACTTGGGCTTGTCATTAAGGAATGTTTGATTATTATGGACTCATCTGTACTCTGAGAACATTGTTAGTGGACCTAGGATGCAGACCTTCCTAGCAACTAGGGCCTCCTTAATTTTACAATGACGAGGCATAGAAGAGCAATATACCTTATGGAAACATACCATATCAACTTGTAGAACTTTTAAAGATAATAAACAAATGTCCTGAATTTTCCCAGAACTGAAGGTATGGTAGGTAACAGATTTTCCCATTAATTATAACTCTCAGAAGGAGAGTTTGAATGCTTGAGCTCAATTCAAGGACAACAGAAAGGTGGCAGATACAGACTCAATATAAAAATCAATACAGATAAAATCAATTTACATTGTAGAATCAACAGTAGAAACTCAAAGTAAATTATAATTTTGATCTTTTCACGATGAAGATAGATTATAGTTTATCTCACTCATGGGCAATCATGCTCTCTTTGAGGCACGGGCCAAGGAAAGGAAATTAAAATGGAGATGGGGCATAGGCCAAATGGGATGAAGGGGAATCTTCAGTGGCTACTAATAGAGGAACTTTTAAGCAGATACCACCAAACAAGAGTTGTAGATAGCTGTACAGAGAGTTGAGATGGAGACTAAATTGGCAACAAGGGGTGGCAAAGAGTTGACATGTTAAGTATCAATCCAGCTGGGTGTGACAATGTATCACTAGCCTGTTATATTTGATCAAGTTTGCTTCACCCCAGGTATTACATGTAGAGCTTAAAGGTTACAGTCATACATCTTAATTAATTAATGTGATTTAAATGCCATTTAAAATTTTTGCCAATAAAATGTAAGCTAAAACGGCCTATTAGAGAAATGAAAAAAAAAATAAACCTTTTGTTCCTTTTTGAACAGAACTGCAAACATCTGGGTCTGGCAATTTAGTTTCTGGGAGTGGGTGACATTCTTCTTATTTTCATGCCTCACAAGAGTTTCTGGGGGGAGAAAAAATGACTATGTTGTTACTTAAGACATTAACTTATTATTAATGTCAATACCATAAAGATAGTTTAAAAAAAAAAACAACAACACCCAAATCTAAACCTGCTAATAGAAAACAGTTGGAGAAAGGGCAACTTTCCTTTTGTATTCATTCTTCAGCAAATATTATAAGAGCTATCCTCACTCCATCCTCCCAGATAATCCAACACTTAAACAGGCACAATCCCCAATTGTCCAGAATAGCCACAATTAGAGATTCCTCTACCAGGGCTATATCTCAAGGAGATGATGGACTAGAAGTCCTCAAAAATAGTAAAATATTTATGGCAGCACTTTTCATGGTAACAAAGAACTACAAAGTAAATGTCATGGGTAATGAAAAACAAAGTGTGTTCTATGAATGTAATAGGATAGTAATGTGCTGTGGGAATGAAAAACATGATGAATATCGAGAGGCATGGGAAAACATATGAACTGACACAAGTGAACAAAGCCAGGAAAACAATATGCATGTATGCATATATACATATGTATACATGACAAGGATAGAAACAGAAAGAACAATCAAACCAAATGTTGTGAAATTGTAAACAAATCTGACAACGCTCCTAGTTTCCTTTGCAGAGGTCAAGGTCCACCAGTATGAAACACTAAATAAGATTTTTTTAGTAGGTAATCTGTTTTGTTAATTTTCTTTTTCCTCTTCTCTTAAAAAAAATTATTTGTCATAAGGGTTCTCTTGGAGGGGAAAGGAGAAGAAGAAATACAGGGATAAATTTAGGTGATAAAGATATCAAATAAAAATAGTTTTTAGTCCCCTTCTCCCTCCAAAAAGGTTGTGTTCACTTCTGTGGAGGAGGATCTAGCACAAAGTCCAAGTTGAAGAGGGATTCATTAAGGATGGTGGGGTACTCCAGGTGTTCTTATTTGCAAATGATACTGGCTAGGTGCATCGAGCCCTAGAAAGTTGTAGAGCTTCTTAGAAGTGAACCATAACCACTCCAAAGAGTTTGGTCTAACCATCCACAAAGAAAAAACTAAGTGGATGAGGAATGGACTATATGTGGGACAGAGAGTACACGTAGACAATATTGGGGCCCAGAATTAAACAGAGGATGATGGATGGACTAGATTGCCTTCATGAAACTGCAAAGCTCCTAGAAATGACTCCAAACTTCTCTCAGAAACCCGAGCCCACCATTTTAATACCAGTATTCTGTTGGTGTTTTTGTAGGGCGGAAAGATATTCAATAGTACAGTCTTCAAAAAATTACAAATTAGCATCACTAAGGGCACCATGGAGGTACATGGAAGAGATAAGAAGGAACTTGAAAGAAGAGATATTATAGTAAAGGAAATCATGATGGATTGTCAAAGAAGATGAGTTAGTCCCATGGAAAGGAGAAAGGAAAATAAGTGGACAGTCCAAGCACCCGAGGGATATCTTTGCACAGTAAGCAAAAGGAGGCCCCCACTTATGAAGCCTCAGACAAGAATAGAAGAGGACAGGTAAGCATGGAGATCACATACCCCCATGTGGTACACCACGTTTATTTCTTCCTTATCAAATATTGGGCCACTTTTTACTCACATCACAGCACATTAAAGCAAGGATCATTAAAGTCTGATATTCTAAACTGGTCCATATATGCAGAGTTCTAAAGTAAAAGTTAAGTCAGATGTGAGAGGCTATGGCTGGACCCCTATATATCCCAAGGGAAGAGGCAGGCCCCCTGGAGCAGAAAGCATTTCAAGGGAACTCTCTAAGCAGTAGAACAGACAGCATTTCAGCTAAGAGAACATTGGAGACCATTAAATCCTGACATGTAAGTAGTTAGAGCACAAAGGTTTATGCTTCTTTCTTGGAAACAGAAAGGAAGGCTTTGTACTGGTTTTGTAGTGACTAGAAAGAGCATGGAGACATAAAAAACTCCCAGCATGGTGAGGTGGAGGGGAAGAACATCCCTGAGGGTCCCTGAGTCTAGACATGTTCATCAGAACCAGCCTAAGAACCAGAGCTCTCAACCCAAGTGTATTCTTACTCTGTGACTGGCTACTGTATTCTTTCTATACCTCTTGCCTGTGTCAGGCCAGTTATTTGTACAATTCTGATACCTGGGCATAGGGTGGCTGTCAGCAGCCTTTCAAAACACCAGGTCAACCATAAATATAACTTTTAAATCAAGAATTTTCTGAAATTCATGTTTAAAATGTGATTCTAGAGACTTTAAATACAGCTAAACATCAGGAGGTCCCAGAGAATTCTGGAGAAGGTAAAACATGATCAATAGTTTTTAGAAACTGACTTGTAAGGGACAGATTTACCTCTTCCATCTCAGTACTCTTCCTCTTCCTTTGCTTGGATATCTTAACCGTCACTGGTATGGAACTACCAGGATGCTTCACTGATACCTTGTTAGGCTGCAGAGGTGTAAACTGGATCTCTAATTCTGATTTTGGGAAAACGATCATGTGTTCATTTTCTGTAGATACTTCAGAAGAATCAAGGACTACAACTGAACCGTCCTAGAGTTGAAATGGAAAGACAAAAATAATAATAATAATATAATATACAAAGTGATAGACTCATAAGTAAATTATACTAGACCAAAGCTTTTTAAACTGTGCATCGCTACTTCATATGGGTAACTGAATGTAGGGGTGGCAAAAAATCTGGCAACAATAAAAGGTTATGTATACCTATTTTATATAATTGTATACCCAGGGTTGTGTAAAAATTTCTCAGGTAAAAAAAGTGTCAGGAGTGGAAAAAGTTTAAGAAGCCCTGTACTAGATCACAGTGACTTTTCCTTCATCTGATTATTAAGATATGAACTGTACAGAGAAAGCTAAACTTAATGTCCAAAGTATACTACTACGGAAGACCTCAATTCAATTAACAAACATGCAGTATGGGTAAAATTTTTTAAACTGTGAATAAATAAATGAGTGAACAAATAATAAACAAACAAAGCACTGTGAGCAGAGCACTATTTTAAGTATCAGAGGAGATACAAACATTAGTGGTTCCTGCCCTGGTAGTATAACTTGTACTGCAGCAAGAAGGGCACATACACAGATATTATAACACAAAAAATAAAAAGGGAGGTTGAAACAAGGCATCACTGAAGCTCTATGAAAGATCCTGCCCCAGGTCTTAGGGTTCTGTGAACCCCATCAAGATCCCCTGACCCTTTTTCCACTTAAAACTAGGACTAGGGACTTTGACCTTTGGTCCCAGAGCTTTCCAAACATGCATTGATCTCTAAATCCCAAACCGAGGCATGGAGCCTCCTGGATATTCCCAGTGCTCAAGCCTGCGGGGCTCCCTGGATTTCACTCATGAGACATTCTAGGTTCCAGCCAAACTGTCCTCCCCATTATTCTTCTGATTTGGCACTCTGTTTTCTGTTTCCACACCTTATACAAGTTGGCCCCAGGTCCCTCCTTGCCTTTCCCTGGTGTAATCCCCAACTTCTTTCAAAGTTAGCTCAAGTAACACTTTCTAAGAGAAGCCTATCCTGAACCTCCTCATCTCTAATGGGCTCCCCTGGAAACTACCTCACTATAGTGTGTATTTAATTTTCCATATGCAAGTTGTTTCCTTCCCCAATAGAATGAATTCCTTGAAGGCAGAAACTATTTCATCTGTTGTCTTCATCTAGAATGCTTAGCAGTGTCTGGCATATATTAGATACTTGTTGAATGAATGAATTCTGAGATATTCTTTATCCTACTGCGGATAATTTCCCCCTTCTTCAATCACTTCCCATTATTCTCTTCTTACCTAGTCATAAACCAAGTGAGTCTTTTCCAGAATTTACAGAAAAGAGAACATGCAAATTCAGAAGTAATACATGAAAATGAGAAATAGACCTTGCTCCAGATGAGGTTGCACATTAAATGAAATATAGGAAAGAGGAAGGAGCACCATCATAACACTCCTCTGAGCGCCATTTTCTCATCTATAAAAGGAGAGCCGTGCAATCAATTGTAACGATGGAATGACGCCACCTGCTGGAGACTTACTGTAGAAGAGTTCCGCCCATGAAACAAAGGTCTTTGAGGGCAAGACCAGGAGTCTTTTCTTTGGCGTCAGGAAGTGACCACGGACTAGTGGGAGGAGGAAGGAAGAGACGGCGCTCACTCTGAGGCTCTTTCCTCTGGACTCGGGTGGAGAGCGGAGCTAGAAATGTGCTCTCCCTTTAATAGATAAGAATCTAGGCCTTTCTCTCTCTCTTTAACCAAATTCTATTCTCCTTAATAAACGCTTAAAGTCTAACTCTTGCTAAAGCTTATAATTTATTGGCGACCACTCATTAAATATTTTAGACAGTTTAGCTAGAATTTTAGCCCTTAACAGATGGCTGACCACGAAGAGGAAAGCTGAACCTCACTTCTGATCTTTCAGTTGGGTAAGAAATTTCCCCTACCCTAACCCTTTAAATCCGAAGTACTGCTGAATTGCCCAGTGTTTTCCCTTTAAATTATTTCAAATGGACCTTTAAACTCCTTAATTACCCTATTTTTGATTTTAGTCTTTTAACCAGACAAATGGGGGATAAGATCATGTTATATGCTTTGTTTTTGTGGATTTTCTATTTTTCTTTTTATTTTTGTTGGAGGAGCCAGCAAGATACTTACACAAGGGAATATAATATCGCCCCCTCTCCAGCCATGCTTTTTCAGAGAACCCTTGCACTCTGGTATTTTTTTCAAATTTTAATGCTGAGAGATTCTCTAATTTTGCATGCCTAGAGGCAATGACCCAACCTCTAGAAGCTTTTTATCCCCTAGGAGTGGGGGTAGGGCCTGAGTTCAAAATCAAGTCTGATTCAAATTGTGCTGGTCCCTCCCCTCCTCTCCAGACCCCACCCTCTACTCCTCCCATGGCCAAGCCCATTGCTTCCCCTGCCTGGGAAGTCCAGAGATCTAATGCTTATGCGCAACTTTCTCTAACTACATTTGCAGCTTCAGGCTCAGCCCTTCCCCAGCCTGGCTGTGCTTCTGAGACAACCTTAGAAAACCCTTTAAATTCCAGATATGCTCGTTTTGTTCATAATTTTGTTAACCTGCTTTTGTCTTTAATTAGTAATCTTATAAAGCATTCGTATGGTGAAGACTGACAGACAATATAGAGGGGTTAAAGAAGAAAAATTTAAGCTAAATAAGAATGACAATCATCAACATAGTTCAAGACTCTGCTTCTTTTGCCATGGAAGGGTATATATTTTACAGAAATGTAGAAGTCAGCAGCAAGGTATTGATATGAGTATTGGGGATTTTAGATATCGGAATCAAAAGTGTTCTGAATTCACTCAGAGTAATAATGTCAGTTCAGAGGTTACATAGGATTTCTATGCTATTACATCTACATTTTGAAATTAATGGTATGGGTTTATTTTCATAGAGATTTTCATGCTTTTGAGATTGTGTCTTATACTTAGTTTCTAAAACAAGGAGAATATTTGTAAAAGCTTTTTATAGTCATGTGATCAAGTTTATATTTTATAATACTCTTATTAATATTAAGTTCATATTCATTTAGATTTCCCTAGTTTGAATTTCATTGTCTTTTACTGTTCCATGTATATTTTCTTCTATTCATTTGTCTATCTAATTTTGAAACATTGCAAGATGGTTTTGATTTCATAATACAATGTTAATTCTAGGAGTATTGTGCTCCCATATTCTGAGTTGTTTGTTTTTGCTATTTTTTTTTTCTCTCAACTGATTATTTGATCAAACTCTTTAAAGCATTTCCCTGGCAAATTGGTTGCCATAGCAAGTGTAAATTGATTCTAGAAGTATTATTTTTGATAAGTATATTCCAAAAAAAAAAAAAAGAGGGGAACATTTGTAAAAGTTTTCTTTTTTTAAAAAAGTTTTCTTTGAGATTCTGTTGTGCTTTAACTTGTATTTAAATATGTTCTGATTTTTCACAAAAGTAATTGTATGCTAAGTAAAAAAAAGGTATTATTTGAAATTGTTGCATAATTATATATTATATTCTGAGTCAAGATGTATTCACATTTTTTGCAATCATTTATTATCCTCAATTTTTAAATCCATATGAGACTTGGATTATGGGAACCTATCATTTAAGACATTAATTGCCTTTATTCTGAGTTATCAGATGCCAGTTGGCCAAGGTGCCATCCAATCACAAGAGGAATACATGCAAGAGCAGACACTGAACTGTCACATGAGGGGAGACATGCATGAAGTCAAGGTATGGCCGAGGGAACGGCTTTTGACTAATGTTGAGGTTGGATTCTCTTGGTTTAATATTTTATTTTATTTTTCCCCACAATATTGTACAGATGGCTGGAAGTATTCATCCCACCCATCTCACTTCTACACCTGGCTTCTATGCTCCCTCCTATATGCCTGATGCCATGGACATCTCAATCCCATGCATCTGATTAAGTCTGACTCAGTTTCCTCCAATATGTTCGGTGGCATGGACATATATTCCATCTACCTATTTTAAGCCTGGCATACTGCATGGACAGTATATACTGCTCAAGTGTGGGAGTGCTCATATCCCATCATTTCTCTGTTCTTTTATGGTAACACCCATAATTATCTCAGGTGTCATGATAAATACACTGTTGAATTTGGCCTTGACATCTGTTACCAATTATATTAGATTTTTTAAATTTCTCATAATGGCATGAGGATGATTAGGCAGATGATGCAAAAGTGATGAAACAAAGATAAAAATTATTTTTAAAAATTAATATCACAGCAATTGTCTTCTCAATTACCCTCCATAAGGGGGGGACTATAGTAATATTATATAATATATAATAGTAATATTATAATTTTAAAGAATGTTTCAATTTTTGTTTTATTATATGTTTCATGTAACAACCAAGATTCTGAATTCCCTTAGACATGTTTTGAGAACTTTCATTGTTTGATTTGATTATTGACAAAGCTATTTTAAAGTTGTGTTAAGCTCAATTTTGTAGGAAATTTTCCTGGCTGATTACCAGCATCCACACATCAACCCCTGAAAAGATTTCCATTCCATGACTATACCTAGAGGACATCTAAGAAAAGACTTTCAGAGGCTTTAAATGAACAGTTTTGTTTTGTTGTTGTTGTTGTTTTTTCTCTTTTCTCTTTCTGTTATAATATACATCATCTGTAACATGTATTCTCTGCAGAGGCCCTCCCTTTGCAAGACCAATGTCAAAGCGTCGGTTAATGAGGACAAAAAAATCGCCCCTCTGGACAAAAATTTCCTCTCTTCCTCTTCTATATTGTTATTAACATATTGTTAGTTAGCATAGGTTATTATATTCTGTTATTTTTGACTGTTTCATCAAGGAAACATACCGTTTCTTGAGGAAACAAAGCGGGGAACTGTAACGATTGGAATGACGCCACCTGCTGGAGACTTACTGTAGAAGAGTTCTGCCCATGAAACAAAGGTCTTTGAGGGCAAGACCAGGAGTCTTTTCTTTGGCGTCAGGAAGTGACACGGACTAGTGGGAGGAGGAAGGAAGAGACTGGCACTCACTCTGAGGCTCTTTCCTCTGGACTCGGGTGGAGAGCGGAGCTAGAAATGTGCTCTCCCTTTAATAGATAAGAATCTAGGCCTTTCTCTCTCTCTCTACCAAATTCTTATTCTCCTTAATAAATGCTTAAAAGTCTAACTCTTGCTAAAGCTTATAATTTATTGGCGACCACTCATTAAATATTTTAGACAGTTTAGCTAGAATTTTAGCCCTTAACACAATGATATCTAAGATCCTTCCCTTTCCAGCTCTAACATTCTGAGGTTCAACTTCTGTGATTGCCAAGCTAGTCTATACCTAGCTGCAGTTTCCCAGGCAGCATGGCTGGGTTCATCATGACTTCTGAAATATCTGCTTCTTTGTGACCCTGAAACAGGAACAACCTTCAATTCAAATAGCCCCACACCCATTTCCCTGTTCCCCAAATCCCAGCTTAACTTCAGTCAAATCAGAAGGCCTTCTGAATGAATGAGTTTTGGTTTTCCAGGCATACTGCCTGCTTAATTGTTTAGCTAATTCAATCAATCAATCAAGCCTTCACTAAGCACTTATATGCCAGGGACTGAGGATACAACAACAAATGAAAGAGTTCCTGCCCTCAAGCTGAAAGAGAGAACTGAATCTAAACCCTCCCCCTATCACTGGAGAGGGCAGCACCGTCCTCCCAGTCCCTCAGGCTCACAACTTCAGAGTCATCCGGGGTTTCCTCACTATCTATTGTCCCCATGTCCAAGATGTTACCCCGGCCAGTCTGTTTCACCTTTACAACCTCTCTAAAATATGACCCCCTTCTCCCTTCTGATGCTGCCACTCCTCTGGTGAGCACTATGTTGTCAGCTATTGCTGACGGTGGGTCTGCCTACCTCAGGTCTCTTCCAATCCATCTTCCATTCAGCCACTACAGAGATTTTCCTAAAACACAGGTCCCATCATGTCATACCCCTACTCAAATTCCTATAGCAACCTATTGCCTCCAGAAGAAAATACTAAATGCTGTCTGGCCTTCTAAGCCCTTCATAACCTAGCCCCTCCTACCTTTCCAATCTTCTTATACCTTGCCCCCCAACACATACTCTTTGACCCTGTGACACTGGCCTCCTGGCAGGTCCACAAAGACACTCCATCTCTTGGCTCTGGGCATTTTCTCTGGCTATGCCCCATGCCTGGAATGCTCTCCCTCCTCAGTCCTGCCTACTGACTTGTTTGGCTTCCTCTAAGTCCCCAAACTAAAATCCCATCGTTTACTAGAAGCCTTCCCTATCCCTCTTAATTCTAGTGCCTTCCCTCTATGAATGTCCTATTTGTAGGGGGCAGACAAGACAAACCATACAAAGGTAAAATAGAGAGAACCTAGTAACTGATTAGAAATGAGAGGAAGGATAAAAAGAAGAAAGAATCAAGAATCTGAACACAGAGAACTGGATTTACACAGGGTTTGTCCTGAGTTAGGCAGAGTAATTATGGTTGTTTCGGGAAGGAGAAAGATAGTAGAGGAGAGGGAAGGCAGACATTTTGATAACACCATGACTGACACCTGCTGATAGTATCCATGTCTTTTCCTCATGAGCTACTGCTAGGAGAATGGCTAGAGTAAGAGATGGGCTATTTTACATGGGCAGAAAGGCAGCTCCCACCCACAATTGAAAAGAAAAAAAAAAAGACAAAGCAAACCCTTTAGTAGCTATGCAGACTCGAGCAAGACTAATTCTTACATTGTATTGCCTACTTATTCTGTCACCAAAGTTAAGAAGAAATTTCCCTTACCTAAATATGACTGCGTGCATTTGTAATCCCATTTGTTTGTACAGACATCGGCACTGAGATAGGTTAGATTTCCTTAACGACTTTGTATTTATTTTGCACATGTTGACATGCTATACACAGATGCCAGTTCCTGGCACAAAGTAGGCATTTAGATAAATGCTGCTTGATTGAGTGAGCTTGTCTACCTGATTTTTTTTTTTTTAATTTTTGTTTGGTTGTTGAGAAAACCTTCTACTACATTACCATTTTCTATTGAACCACAAACTAAAAGGGCTAGACTTAGAGCCCTGGTATGAATTCCAAGCTGCAAAATACAGACTACTTTTCATTTTGACTTTTTGTCTCTGGTGCTTAGCACAGTACCTTGTACATAGTAGGCACTTAATAAATGCTTGCTCAATGAACTTTACTTTGGGTACTAAAACATTAGCAGGGGTCTAAAATATTAACATATAAATCCATCACCCAGACTCCTATCTTTTAGTGTCTTTCTGAAAACTAGTATGTTTTGATCGTAATCATTTACCACTTTTTGTAAATATGATTTTTAACATTAAGCTTATTCTTTAAAAACTTATTTAATTTTATTACAAGGTTATGTATTAGTGTTGACAAAATTATGACTCATACAATATTTCCCATGTCTGATTTGTATAATTCTTCTAATACTGAATATAAATACATTTTCCATTTAAGATTTTTCTAACTGCAAATGCTATCTTCACGCTGTGAATGCAAATAAATTGATATTACTTGCTAGAAAATATATAAATGTCGTGATCTCATTCATGAGATATCTAAACAGAGCAATATTGATAAATTGGGGCCTTTTCCCCCTAATATTAGAATCCAGTTGGAGTTTTTCCTTCCATCTCTATCTGGGTCAGCATTCCCAAAGGGTAAAATCCTAAGGAAACCATCTAACTGCTTAAAGCAAAAGCTTTATTAACCATCACCCAAAAGAACATGCCTCAAGGACTCTACAGTGGTAAAATGATTTAGAGATAATAACTGTTTTAGAGTTTAGTTCCAACTGATGATTTTAGTCTGCTTACCTGTGCAATCTGCTGCCCTTCTCAATTTTGCCTTTTCCCCTGGGAAGATACAGTCCTGTTTCCAAAGTTGTGTTAATGCTTATCTCAGCCCAAATAAAATAAGTTTGGTAGCACCCTAATTCCTACAGATAACAGAATTCTACCTCCTGTGTAATTTAAAATTCTAAATGTGGGTTCTAATCTGTCCCCCCCAGTTTTGGGGGGAAACTGACTAAAATCACTGATAAACGAGTTTAAGTTTTTTAAGGGTTTATTGATATAGTAAAAGAAAGATTGAGAACAGATTTCCTATAACCTGGTAATCCTAACCTTCCTAAGCTCCCGCTTCTGAAGTCCTCTGCCACCACAGCAAAAAAAGCACCCCAAAAAAAGCACCAAAAAACGTCTGCTTCCTGCCAGAAATGGGAGGTTCTTCAAGCTGATTGGCTAGTGTCATTCAAATTCATTGGTTCACTGGACCTGAAGGTGGTCTCGATGTAAAGTTCAAAGTTTTTAGCTTCTGAGAACAATTACTTTCTTAAGTACCAGCCAGATGTGCTTACAATCTAGCAGGCTGGAAGTAAGCTTACTACCAGTCAACAGTTAGTCACCTTACCCAATTCAATCAGTTTAAATCAGTCTCCACGTGGGCCCCTGAGTATCTGCTAAATCTCCTCTATCACATTCCATTATCTTGACACACTCCTAAGTAAAGCCCTTCCATCCTCTGCTGTTCACCTCATCTAGCCAACCACTGCCCTAAAATCCCAAGAAACAAGACAATTGAAACACTACCGGTATGTCTCAAAAATGGGACCTTTTTTTCCCATCTAACAAGGGAAATCTTGTGAATCATGCTAGATGCTACAGCCTTCCCAAGACCTTTGGTAATTCCTATTCTTCTCTGCCCCAAATAAGTGATCTGAGACAATAGGCCTCCGCACCACCCAGGCAGCTGGGAGGGGCTGCCACTCAATCAATGGGGCTACAACCTCCTCCTAAGGACATTTAATTGAGTTTCCAGCCCTAGCCCTTTCCCTAATCACTAATGGATACAGCTTATGACATCGACCTGGCAAATATTCCTTTTCCCTTCTAACCATCCCAAGACTTCTATTGACTACAAATATTAACCTCCAATAAACCTCATAAGGATAGATAGGCAAGTACTGTACAAAAGGCCTTTTTCTTTCCTCCATGAATGTGGTCTTTAGTTTATCTTAAAATTACTGATTTAGAAAGCAACAGTAATTAAATATGGAAAGTAATATGGATAAAGGCATCTGATCAGTTTCCCTTTACAATTATTTCCTGTGGACCCCAAAAGTAATCCTTACTCATCTAGTGAAAGGAGAAGGGCACTAAGTGGTCAAATCCAAACAATTCTCTTGATTGATCTGTTGGGAGCACTTGGACTCAACAAGTGAAAATTGAAGTGAGAGTAGAAGAGTAGTGTGGAAAGAAGAAAAGGGAGTGGTCCTTCCTTTGCCCTCATCACACCTGGAATATTTCTGCTCTCCTGTAGGATTAGTCACTGAAGGTTTGTAGCCAATCATTTCAGAAATCATTCAATATGGCCAATCATGTACAAGTATAACATAAAATTCTAATGAGCAGAATGGACAAAAGAAGCCCTGGACTTTAAACATTTCCCCAGGTTATTGGTCCTTTGCACCTGCAGTGAATCTCCTTTTTGTGGGAAGAGGAAAACATATGGTTGGTAGAGGAGAGATAACTTATAGAGCTGGGAATCTACAGAAACAGAGGGTACTATGTACTGGAAGATTTGGTTATTGAATGGGTTGGTTTTACTTAATTATTTTCTCTGTTAAAAGTTCTATTTAGGGGGGCAGCTAGGTGGTGCAGTGGATAGAACACCAGCCCTGGAGTCAGGAAGACCTGAGTTCAAATTCGGCCTCAGACACTTAGTCCTTATTAGCAGTGTGACCCTGGGCAAGTCACTTAGCCCCAATTGCCTCACCCAAAAAAAAAAAAAAAGTTCTACTAAGATGGATAAGTGAAGCATATTAACAAATGGTAATGATATAAAAAATACAAAAGGTTCAAATAAAACTTCAAAAAATTAGGTGGCAGCAGAATTAAATGTGACTTTTGCTAGCCAAGAGGGCCATGTAAATAAATGGCAAGTAGCTCAACTAAACCAGAAAAATAACTTTAAAGTCATACCAGTAATGACCAAGAAATTAAATGAAGTAAATTCCACAACCAGATAACTGCACAAAAGGTCAGTGAGACTTCCAAAGCAATATGAAATTGGGTTGCTGGAAAATGCAGCTCCTGTGCTCAGGTAAACCAGATGGCAGCCTCATAGCCCTACTAGAGACAAGGTAGAGATATTCTCTCTCCAATGGTTTCAACAGCAGAAACCGACTCCAAGAAATGCCCAGGATTGTTAGGAACCTACAATGAAGGAACTAGAAGAGGTACCAACCAGTACAGTATAGCAGGTCCTTGATCAGGACCCACAGGCCTAGGTCCTTAGCACTGAGTCCTGAAACACAGGAGAAATCACCAAACCAAGAATCGTACATTAATTTGAGCAATTAAGTGGGGCTGGATGATGATAAAGGGCTAACAATCTAACAGGAAGAAGTGTCCCTTTAGAAGGTTCTCAAACTTCATGGTCATGACCAATTTTGTTACTGTGGGGACTCTGTGGACTCCTACTGAGAATGTTTTTAAATGATCAAAATAAAATTCATAGGATTACAAAGCAAATCGATGACGCTGAAATAAAAATCAAATTTTTTTCTTTAGCCAAATTCAGACTTCTTAAAATCTATTCACAAAGCTCTTAGGAGGCCATGATCCTCAGGTTAAGAGCCCTGTTTTATAAAATGGAGACCATGAAGAAAGGCTGGTTCTGTTCTGAGGGTTTTAAGAGGGAAAAGGAATGGTAAAAAGAACATACTAGAAGAGAAAGGAGGAAGATAAGGTTAGATCTTGCTATTCCTCTTAATTAGGATGTGAGAAGAGTAAAAATGAAGGAAGGGATGAGGGAAGTGAGCATTTGGTGAGCCTTACTATTATTTGAACCAGGAAAAGGAGGCTGATGTTTAAGTGCATCTCTCTCTCTCTCTCTCTCTCTCTCTCTCTCTCTCTCTCTCTCTCTCTCTCTCTCTCTCTCTCTCACACACACACACACACACACACACACACACACACACACACACACACACACCCTTCCTTGGTTTACTGAAGGAATTGTAGGAATTGAGTGAACCACACTGATTCTATCTTATGAATCAATTCTGGATCTAGCTCAGTTCACTTTTTATTCAATTATGGGTCTAGTCAAATTTCTGTCTTATAAGAAAGTTTTATGGGAATGGTGAGAAAACTTTATTGCATGGCTTGAACTGCATGGCTGGGAAGCTAGACGTCCTCTACCTGTTGCTTAGAGAGCTTTATTTTTTTTTTTAAGTTTCAGCTTCATATACAACCCCCTTTTTGTGACCTGTGTTGTATATAGAAATGTTTTTTTGGTGTCTGTTAAGTTAAGAATTTTTAAAAAAGAACTTAAAAAGAATTAAATTATTTATCTTTTCCCTAAGAAAAAAAAGACAGTAAGCTGGGGTGAATCTCCACTGGGAATTTCTAAAATCGCTGCTGCACTAGAAGTAAGCCAATGACTTGTGCCGTTATGATGTAAACCACTGCTCTCCAATTTCAGCTCAGTGTATGACATTCAACCTTATCCAGAAAGATGGAAAAGAGTAGAAAAGAGAAAGGGGGGAAGAATAGAGAAGAGTCTGCAGATTGTACTTAACTTGCCCCCCAAAAAGTAAGGATGTACTTCAGTTCATACAATGTGTTATGAAAAATTGTATTAATTTTTTTTTTATAGAGTCCAGATTTCCACTGGCTACTGGCGCTCATTACTTAAAGGAACCCTGTAGAAATCGATTTGTAATATTAAGGATAGTGTAAACACTGCAAAACTAACCTGTTGTGCATATCTACACCCCCACATATCAGGTTTGCTTATATTCATATATGCTTACACTTACTGGAGCAGCTTAATTTTTTTGCACCTATCTGTGAAAACAGTTTAATATCTTATCAAATGGTAAAATATTCTCTCATTAGAGAATAAACTATCTTAAGTGAACATATAACCCAGATATTGGTCAAATCAAGTTTTAAAGTATTCTTGTAAATCTGTACTACTGACGATAACACCATCAAATTCATTAATCCTACAACAACAGACCCACCTCTACATCAGTCACGGAGAGCTCATCACTTGGGCGAGGTACTGATGACATCTCCCTCTTGACAGTGTCAGAATTGGGAGGAATAGCATTTCCAGACTTGCTGCTTTCCACGTTTTGTTTGTTGTTTTCCTTAAGACAGAAGATTAAACTGAATTATAAAAATTTGAAAATTATCTTTAAATAGTCTTAATAAGGAATATAAACCCCAAACTGGTTGGTACAAATTGTAAACTGGATTAAAGCATGCAGAGAGAGCATTCATCTTCCTCCAAGCCTTAAATGCCTTGCCTAGTCTTGTGGATACCATTCTCCCAGTCCTCAAAAGTTCAAACTTCAGCATCATCTTTGATTTTAAGTCCTGTAAGTTCTACATTTATGGTGTCTCCCATTCTTTTTCCCTCATTCTGTTTCACTTCATGCTACACTAGTCTAGGGCCTTATTAATGCAAATCTAGATGACAATAATAATCTCCTAATTCATTTCTCTCCTCTGATCTTTCCTGCAGGATCTGCTTCAATGTACAATCTCACTCAGTCCCTCCATGTAAACCTTGTCCTTCAACTGATATCCTTAACATCCATACCAATGAACATGGTATTCATATCATGAAAAAAATATAGCTCTTAGAAGTCACTCTGTATAATTACTTTTCAGCGTATATGTAACACACACACAAACACATACATATACGATTTAACTTTAGAAAAGTTAGGGGGTGAAATGTTTACTCAGCCAAACATATTATGTATTTTGAAAATAAAATTTCAAAATCATGTGCTATTAAAATTCCCCAATTTATGGTCAATGAGAACATTATGAAAACATCTTGCTGTACTCACAGAAATATAACAAAGATCTTCTCCCAAGGGAGGCAGAAAAACCTAAAATCTCATCACCATGTAGATTGACTCACATTTTCAACTTACCCTAGCTGCTTCACCTTTCTGATTGGAGGGCTGGAGGGTGGAGAAATAAATTCCTCCAAAAATCTTTACAGAGGGCTCACAATCTTCCAGGTAATTCCATTTTCCATCAGCAGTTCTCAAGTCCATGGAACACCATGTAGCACCACCACCCCTTTTTTGCTCTTTTTGTAGGCTGTCCTAGTAGATTCTAAGCCCCTTGAAGGCAGGAGCTGTCTTCTTATTTGTATTCCCAGTTTTTTAGCAAAGTGCTTGGCACATAGTAGGTACTTAATGGATGTTTACTAAATTGAAGTCACAACTGGAACTGGGCCTTGTTCAAGTTAAGTGTCGGGGAGGGGCAGTTAAGAGAGATAGGATTATTTATTTCCTCAAAAAAGAAAGTCTCAGGATTACCTTCGCCAATCAAAAAATAGCTAATAAGAAATCTGTTTAATGTGATTGTACATATATAACCTATATCAGATTACTTGCAGTCTTGGGGAGGGGGGAGGGAGGGAGAATAATTTGAAACTAGAAATCTTATAAAAATAAATGTTGAAAACTATCTCTACATGTAACTGGCAAATAATAAAATATTTTTATAATTTAAAAAATAGCTAATAGCTTTTATGAAACTAGAAATGTGTGAGGATAAAACTTTATCTGTGAAAACATGCTTATTGTTGTTTATTGTTTTAAGCTGCATCTGGCTCTTTATGACCCCATATGGGGTTTTGTTGGCAAAGATACTAGAGTGGTTTGCCACTTCCTTCTCCAGTTCATTTTACATATGAAGAAACTGAGGCAAAGAGAGTGAGGTGATTTGCCCAGGGTCACATAGCAAATAAGTGTCTGAGGCCAGATTTGAATTCAGGAAGAGAAGTCTTCCTGACTCCAAGCCCAGCTCTCTAACTGTCCTATCATGAAAACATGATTGTATAAATAAAAATTTTCATATTGCTGTTATTACCAATATTAATAACATGTTAAGTGCAAATGTCACAAGAGATTAGGAAAAATATATATTTTTAAATTCCATTTCTAAGTTGTTGCATACCTATTCTATAAAAATTAGAATCCAGTTACTTGACAGGAAGAAAAGTGAAAGGCTATCGCAAAAAAACCTGATTTTCAGAAAACTGTCTGATTACTTTATAGTCACACTCAGATTGTATTGAAAAAAAAATACAATAATGTTTAAAATTCCAGCCATCAAAATTTATATCAAATTAAATCCTGGCACTGTATTTTTATGGTCATCATTCAATTATATTTTGATAAACACCTGTTTAAAGAACTTTAAACTTCAACTCTAACTTACCTGAATGTTAGGAGAAAACTGTTTTTCCATGTTCGTCTCTACATCAGATGTAGTCAAAGATGTTACTTGCAAAGCATTAAAATTCTCACAATTCAATTCTTTAAACTTTTTAATGATATCTTCTTTCTCAGCTAGCTGTGTCTTCAATTCTTTTATTATATGCTTATAATCCTACAATTTAAAACATGATTGCAGACAAAATAATTGAAAGCTTAATTGGGTTGAGATATCTTTATATATCAAAATGTTTTAAAATTGTAGAAAACCATATGTAGCTATTTCCTTCATTTTTATATTTTAAAAATAATTTTATGGGGGCAGCTAGGTGGTGAAGTGGGTAAAGCACCAGCCCTGGATTCAGGAGTATCTGAGTTCAAATCCGGCCTCAGACACTTGACACTTACTAGCTGTGTGACCCTGGGCAAGTCACTTAACCCCAATTGCCCCACAAACAACAACAACAACAACAACAACAACAATAATAATAATAATAATAATAATAATTTTATGATTCAAAAGGGATTAAATAACCCATCCAGATACAAAACAATTTCATCAACTATTGTATCAGAGTCAAGTTGTTTTAATTGTATATTGCATCTTCTCATCTTTATCCTTACTTCTAATTAGATTTAAGAGGTCAATAGCCCAAACACACTCAGGTAGCCTATTTAAATCTGTTACCATTCATTTTCTTTACATTTTGGCAGGAGTTCTTAACACAGGGTCCTTGATCTTTGGCTAGATTTGGGAGGGGGGGGGGAGAGGCGCGTTTCTGTGAACATAGGTGAGAAAAATGTTACATTCTTCTTTTCTTTCAAATTATGAATGCAGGTAACATATATTTCCAAAAGGAACCAAAGGCTTTATCAGTCTGCCAAAAGGATCGGTGATACACATAAAGGTTAAGAATGCCTGCATTTGTGTGTAATAAATTTCATTTTCTGTGATGTTGCTTAGTACTTGTCAAAAATAGAACTAATTACACCTTAAACACCTTAAAAAGGACCCATTGACCAGTCTATTAACTTAGGACAAAGATAAAAATCAACATCAAATTATATTATATGGCAAATCATATCTTAACTTATTCAACTGACTAAAATAATCAGTTATCAGAGGCAATGAAGTGTTCCTTTAAAAAGCTAGAAGGGATTAAGTGTTAAAACCAAGAACCAAAAGAATCTGAAAAGACAGAGGTGAACCCTGACCTTCATCGGGAAGTTGGAGGTTGAAAAATGTCCAACAAAGGAGGAAGGGAAGAAAGTCCACTGAACACTTGGAGATAAGAAACAAACATAAAACTTTTTGAGGATGAAAGGGTGAGAAGGGCTGAGGAATCAGCAGACAATGATCCTCTGGGGAATGAAGAAGATCTAATAGGAGCCATCGAGTGAGAGATCATCCAGTAAGGGTCAAAAGAAGAGTCCTGGTGGTCCGTATCAATTGAGTTAACATAGATGGATGAGAGCTACCTAATAATAGCAGGCAACAAGGAGGTCTGCTATCCCTCAGGGTTAGAAATAGCAGGCCCTAGGACAGGTGGTAAGATTTGTTAAATGGATGATTAACACCCAGTTCAGGCAGCAGTTGTTAACGTTTGTCCTTTGTTTTTGAAGAGGATTAATGAGATCCAGTTGTAATGGGTGAGGTCTTGACTTGCAGGTAAATTGGATTTAAGTGAGGCAGAATTGCACAAAATCATCAGCCTCACTCTTCCTGAGTCATCCAAGTTCAATGGCAAGACAAAAATCAAGACAACTGTTGATGGTCTGGGATGCAGTGATGACCTTGGGGTCTGCAATAGCTAACCAAGCTCTAAGCACTTCAGCTGCCTTCCTGGGCATGGGAACAAATTGTTCCATTCCACCAGGGAAGTCTTCACATGCTTCAGGTAGACATCCTCCTAACTCATTGATGGGTTTGATTCCTGTATTTAGCCTCAACCTGGTTTAGCCCATCTGCCAAGACAGTTTTACCAGGGTGTGGCTGCTACACATGCTACAGCTTCTTGGAGCCACAGGTGAGAATTGAGTAGCTGATGAATACCAAAGATGGGTGAGCAGCCCTGAAAAGGGCTTGGCAAACCCTCACACTAGAGGCACTTTCTGAAAATGTCATATACCCAGTTCATAATCAAATGATGCTGTGATAGGAAGAAACCTCAGTATGTAGGAGAAAAGTCTTTCCCGACAGCAACTCTACTAACTAGAACTGAAGGGTGGATGGGCTTCTCCATTTCCCTTCTTATGATGACTGTTAACTTGTGACATCATCAAGGATGGCTGAGAAGGAATGCTCTAAACAACAGCTAAGTTAGAAAAGTAAGAAAACCGTACTATACCACCAAATTACGATGGCTCTATTAGGCAGTTTTACTTAGTATTTTAAGGAAATGCATTTTTTAAAGGGTCAGAGTGTCTCTGGGATCATGCCTACTGGATCAAAGCAAAGCTTAGCAATAAAAAGAGTTTTTGAACTTTTACTTGATCCTTTTGTCCCTTTTGCTCTCTTCTCTTTCACTGCCAAGCTCCTAGAAATCACTGTCTATTCTGGCTGCCTCTATTTCCTTAAACTTTTTAAAAAGTGAAATAACAGTGGACTTAATATAATAGAAAATAAAACCATATACATTGTAGAGCAGCAATATGATCTTTAAAGAAAAACAACTAGAGACAATTTTAGAGAAACCTGGAAAGATGTAGGAGAACTGATGCAAAGTAAAGTCAACAGAAGCAGAGCAATTTATGCTATATAACATCCACACTGTAAAAAATGAACAATTTTTAAAACATTGAGAACTCTGTTCGATGCAGTGGGGAGGAAAGAAATTGGAGGGAGAAAAAAAATAAATGCTTAACAATTAAAAAGATAAAATTAAACTTTTACAAATAATAAAAATAAAATGTGTAGGAAAAAAAAAGTTTTAAAATAACTGAAATAATCCACATCATTGGAAAATACAACAACCCAAGTAACACCTCAGGAAGGTATAAGGATAGACAGAAAATCTCAGGAATCAAAGAAGAACTGCAAAACCTGAAATATGACATTTACAGAATTAAGAAACAAATTATGAATTTTATAGGTCACATTTATATAGCACTTTAAGATTACAAAGTTTTTACATGCATTTACATCTTATTTGACAATCACCAGCACCCTGTGAATGGCTAGTATGAGAAAATAATGGGATTTGGCAGATACTCAAAGGCTCACCTGGAGATTAATCTAAACTAATTGAATTAAGTGAGAGTGATTGACTTTGCTGATTAGCTGGCTGGTATTAGATTGGCTGGTATTATTCTCAGAAGCTAAGGACTTTGAACTCAACTCAAGACCACCTTTAAGTCCAGTGAACCAATAGATTTGGATGATGCCTACCAATCAGCTTGAAGCAGTGTGTAAGGCCCGCCTCTGCTCCAGACCAGTTTGAGAGGAGTTCATAGTTAAAGCAGGCTCATGGCGGAGGACTTGAGGAAGAACCAGACCAGGCTGGAACTCTAGGCTAGATAGGCCTTTTCTTAACTCCACGTGTTCTCTTTTTTCTAATACCTAGTATGCTTTAATAAATGGTTAATGACCAAAGATTGGTGCTAAAGCTTCTAGTTTAAGGCAACCACACGTTAGATTTTTTAGACAACTCATTTAGATTTTAAACATCACGTAGTATAGTAATTCCAATAAAATCAAAAGAAGGATGCTCTGATTCCCATTACAAGGCTCTTTCTCCTATATGAACCTAACATTTGAAACTCTTTATGGTGTTCTGAACTGCAACTTTTTAAAAGTTTAAAACTTTAAAAGCTAACCAGCAATTCCTGTGTTCCAAAATAAATCAAAAGATGAAGAAAACAGTCTTTTCACTAACCTTTCCAGGGTCCTCTGATGTGGTCCTTTTCAGTTGTTCAATTTCATTATCTTTCTGCATGTTACTGGAGACAAGTGTTTTGAGCTGTACTTCTAACGCCAAAACCAGCTGATCTCTTTCTTCTCGCCATTTCTGTAGGTTATCATCTTTATTTGCTAGCTCTGCGGTAAGCCTTTCCTAAACAAACAATTTTTTTAAAATAGGAAAAATAATTTTTAAAAAACCCAAAGAATGACTGGAACCTGAAGAAATTGTATTAAAGGACTCCTGTTGAATATTTATTATGAACAACTCCTTCTTTATGATCCATAAAATAAAGTGGTCAAGTCTGCACATTGTCATTGTGAAAGCATCAAGATAATGCACTAAAATGACTATATTTGGCAATGTTTTTACAGTTTTAGACAAAATAATATCCCAATTTTCCAAATGTGTTCTAAAAACTGTCCTTTTGATTTCCTGACAAAACTGCATGAAATTAAGATTCCATGGCTCACTGTGAAAAAATTCCAATATTATCAAAATGAAAAAATGGAGCATGGATTTGGAGTCAAGATAGGAACAAAGAAAAGGGCCATGACCAAATCATCCCAATACTTTTCCTCATCCATTTGGGGGTTGGATGTTCTTGAATTATTAATACCTGGTACCATCTGCTGCATTGAAGTGTTGTGTATAACTATGTATATGTATATGTGTGTATATATATATATATATATAAAACACCTGTGTCAAATGGTGGGACAGGGAAGGGAGGGACAGAGGGATGGAAGGAGGAAGGGAGGGAGACAGTTCAGGAACTTAAAATGTAACCATAAAAATTAAAAATTATAAAAAGACTATTTTTTTTTAAGAAATGTGATGCTGATTAAAATAGAAACTATTTAAAAGCAAAGTGGCTCAGAAACCTGAGTAAAAACTGCTCTGAGTTTTTAAGTAGTTGTGATACCTCATATTCCAGTGGCATCAATTCAAAAAGTAAAATCAGAAGCACTTCACCTTAAGTCATGGTTCACTTAGGGGCAAATGTTACTTAAAGAATACAAAAAGCCATTAAGTGGGGCAGCTAGGTGGCGCAGTGGATAGAGCACCGGCCCTGGAGTCAGGAGTACCTGAGTTCAAATCCGGCCTCAGACACTTAACACTGACTAGCTGTGTGACCCTGGGCAAGTCACTTAACCCCAATTGGCTCCCCAATAAATAAATAAATGAATGAATGAATGAATGGATAAATAAATAAATGAATGAATGAACAAATAAATAAATAAAAATGAATGAACAAACAAATAAATGAAGTTTCTCTTAGGTAATTCTCACATTCTATTTTGTATTATATGTACCTTCGTGGTGTCTCACATTTCTCTAGTATATCTCTAGTAGTTTCACCTTCCCTAAAGGTGGCCATCCTCAACTTTGGATCCTCTTCAGTTTCTAGCATCCACCAATTAAGGTGTGAATGGACTAATCTGTTACATAGCTTTGGGAACAGAAGAATCCTGTGTAAAAGGAAATTCTCCCCCTGAGGAGAATCCTGAAAAAACACAGGAAGTTGGGTATTTTTCTATTTTTATAAGGAAGTCACTATACAACTATAGCATGAAGCTATCAAAGCAGATGAAAGGCTGTGTTTGATAGTACTGAAAGATTTCTGGTCACATTTGTTATTTGCCAACACCCCAATGATCTCTTGATCATTTATCAAGTATTTTATGGCTAGGTTCTGTTTAACTGATCATCACCATCCTCTAAAGGTAGGGGAATCTGTTTTCTTGCTTTCCTGTACAAAATTTCTCACCCAGACATAATACAAAGGCCCTTACTCCCTCTTTTCCTTCCTTGCCACTGTCTCAAAGAATTCACTGATCGCATCCTACTCTACACCACCACCACCCCTCTCCTGCCCAGAGGAGAGCAAGTGGGCTCTTTTCTTTGCCTGAGGAAAACTGAGAATCTAGAAAGGGGACAGAGAAAAAAAAAAAAATATATATATATATATATATATATATTTTTTGAAATTGATTAATGTCCCAGGGGCTGTGATGAAAGGGAAATCAAGCAAGCAAAGGCTCTCTAAGTCTCCCACCTACCACTTCACTATGAAGTTGTAAACAACGGGCTCGGTCTTCAGCATATTTTTTCATCTCTCTGTTTCGATGGTTCTCAGCTTCTTTCGCTTGAGTGATAAGCATTGTTTTTTCTTCTAACCATTTCTTTCTGTCACCTTGATGTTTTTGTTCTGATTCCTATACACAAAAACATTAAGAGGAGCAAAATTGTTTAGAATAGCTTACACAGGGAAGGTTTGCAAAAGTTCCTTCACTGAAGACTTTTGAAAACAAAGCCCGTAATTCTGCAAATTAAGGTTTCCTGGAAGGAGCAGAATGGACTAGCTTCTGGAGGTCTCTTCTAGTCAGGATTATAGTCATAAAATAATCAAATGTTCCTTAATTTAAGGATATTAAATACAGAAGAATTCTAAAAGCAATATTAAGATAATATCAAATTGAAGGGTAGCAATATTAGAAAGGATCTGAGGAATCTAGTCCAACCCCTTTGACTTATAGATGAGGAAATTTAAAATCCAAAAAGGTTTAATAAGTAACTTCCCCAAGGTCTCATCTTTTAGATCACAGGCCTGTGGTCTTTTGGCTGGTTACATTATAGGTACAACTGAACATGGAAGTAAATTAACATATTTGATGAGCTCTATGATTTGCAGTATCATTCTAGACTAAGAGAAACAATTGTAATATTTATAACAGCTTCATTTTCACACGAAGACATTCTCAATGTGGTTAATGTCATTTAGCTTCGTAACTTTAAAAAAATGTTGCTTTGGTAACGACACATTTGGATTTTCACACTAAAAAGTCATAATATTAGGATTCAATTTGGAAAACCTTTTGAATTATAAAGACTGAAGAGATTCCCTCTAAAGATCTCTCCCAGGTCTAAAGTTGTGAGCCTGTGAAATGAAAGTTATGTGTTAGCACTATGTTAGGTAAAGGGATACATTTATCTGCTATACAGAGCAGCCCATGAATTTAAGTTACCAAAGAAACTGCCTAATCTTTTTCTTTGTAAAGGTATTTGCAATTGGACAAACTAAATTTCGAAGAAACATACTGTAATACTAAGCAAAATTTGCTAAATTGTTTTTTGCCCCGTAATCTTCTATCACAAAACTACTTTTCAGATGACATTTCAAAAGGAGAGCCGCAGAATTGATGTAACATTTGGTAAATCCCAGGAAAGGAATTAGTCATCTACTACGCAGGCCCAGATGCAGCAATTCTATTTTTTTTTTAAATCAAAATGACGTTAATATAAAAGAAATTCAATTTCCCCAGATGTCATTTTTCTCAACCCATTTTCCCTAGGGAAATTTTAAGGTTTTAAAAAACTGGTAGAACTAAAAAGGAATGTGTGGCCAATACTGAAATGGATGAAATTCACCATTATCCAGGGAAGAAAAAGAATCTCAGCTTGCAGAAGCCTAAGACTTACCAGCTGCAAATTTTATTTCCATGGCACCAAACTTTGTTTTAGCTTGCCATTTAACTTTCCTAAGTACCCAATCAAATATGTATATCTGTGTGTATTTATATGTAAAAATGTATAGAATATACAGATTACACTCCCCCTCCCCAGGTTTTAGTAGAGAGTTCACTAACTCAGTCAACTTAAATTGACTAGTCTAATGCATTTACATATAATTAGAAATAAAGATCAAATAAATATTACCTGTAACTCTTCTTGTAACTGATTGAGCTTTTCACTAAGTAAATCTGTGTTATCCTTATCACTTTGATTTGGGTTTTGTGGCCCTTGATGACTGATTTTAGTTTCCAGATTCTTGTATTTTTCCTTCCATTCTTCCAGCTCTAATGATAAACATAAGTGGACCAAGAGAAAGTGGGAAGTGAGAAAGAAATTTGAAAAACATAAAATACCATACAGGTACATGATTTTACATTTATTTTTGTTTTGGTCCAGATCTATGATTTCTGTGAAAAAAATTCCTTCTATTATGTAAATCAGCCATTCAAATGGAATTGATACACTTGCCAAGCACAGTGAAAAGTTGTGGCTTGCCCACAGTCTAATATGTATATAACTAGTATGTGTCAGAGGCAGGGATTGGAAACCACATCATCTTGGCTCCAAGGCCATCCTTCTAGCCACTCCTCTACATGGCTGTCATATAGTGCCATTGCTACTTATTGCCTACATAACCACTCCATGTGCTCAGCAGACGGGGCCAATTCTGATGATGCTGAGAGACCGGACAGGACATCTAAGGATACAACAACTGGAGTACTGCTAAGATGTAAGGCTGTGAGTAGGGATAAAGGTGAGACCCAGTGGTTACCAGCCTAAGATGTCCTCAACTACTACAGCAGAAATACAAATGTTGCACACTCAATGCAAGTAAGCCACTGCCCAATTGTCCCTACTCTCCATAATGGTTGAGATTTTTCAGCCTTGTTTCTTTTTTTTTTGGTGAGGCAATTGGGGTTAAGTGACTTGCTTAGGGTCACACAGCTAGTAAGTGTTAAGTGTCTGAGGCTGGATTTGAACTCAGGTCCTCCTGACTTCAGGGCCAGTGCTCTATCCACTGCGCCACCTAGCTGCCCCTTTTATGGTGTTTTATCCACTGTGCCACCTAGCCGCCCCAGCCTTGTTTCTTAACAAGTATATGAGACTCTAGAATATGGGACTGATTCTAGTAAGATGAAATTCAATTAGGGAAAGGGTGAAGTCTTGTACTTGGCACACACAGAAACAATCAGCTTCACAAGATAGGGAACATAGCAATTGTTCTCAAAAAGATTTGAGGGTTTTTGAGGACTTCAAGAACAAATGAGTCAGTAGTGTGATGTGATGGCCAAAAAATCTAGTAGGATCTTGGGCTGCACAAAATGGGCAGAGCATCCAGGAGCAGAAATAGAATCCAGTCCCACTGTATTCAGCCCTTATGAGACTTCATTTGGAGCACTGTTCTCGGGTCTGGGCATCATAGTTTAAGAAGGAAATTGATACGGTAGAGAGTGCCCAGAGGAGGGGCACCAGGATGATGAAGGGCCTGGAATACGTAGCCTATGAGGATCATTTGAAGGAAATGGGCATGTTTAACCTGAGGAAGAGAACACTCAGGGGTCCAGGATAGGTCCTGTGAAGAAGAGATTAGACTGGCTCTAATCTGGCCCCAGAGAAAAGAACCGGGAGCGATGGTGTAGAAGTTTCCAAGAAGCCAATTTAGACTTGTTAGGAAAAACTTCCTAATAATTAGAGCTAACCTCAGTGTCACAGAGGGCTTCGAGATGTGTTAAGTTTCCCCTTTGTGGAGATTTTCTAGCAGACGCTGGACAATCACTTGTCGGGTATGTCGGGCATTCCTTTGGTCTATGAGCTGGACTAGAAGGCTACTGAGGTTGCTTCCAAATCTCAAATCTTCTGATGCTGTGTCCAAGTTCCTTCTATGTCTTCCAGCTTTGTCTACACTTGTTTACACTATCTTCTGTATTTATTACATATACAATTTTGGTATTTATAAAAGTAGAAAGGGAAATCCAAGAAATTGGAAGATCAAAGCTATACACCTGAGATATTCCAAATCATGAGATATAGGTAGATAGACAGACAGAAAGATAGATAGATTTTTTTTTTTTTTACCAGAGTTTAGACTTGCAACTTCTTCTGCTCTGGCCTCAAGCATTTCCTCCATTTCTACTTGAGTTTGCTCCTGTTCTTCCATTGTTGCTCGCATTCCTTCAATTATTTTCTCTTTGACATCCAGATCTGAAATTTTTTAGAGTCATTTCAAATATCATTGCCATTCTAAGTATTCCATTTCCTTTTAGTCCTTCACAATTGAGATACTTCTAAAGTACATGAAAATATTTTCTAGATAAAGGTAACACTTTCAAATATACTTAAAATATATTCAAAACTCTTTAATCTTAAGACTTAGGATAAAGTTTTATTAAGCAACATTTCTGACATCCTTTGGTTTTATAAACAAGTTTTGAACAATTCTGACAGGACTCATTTCTGTACTTGGTACCCAAATACAGACTCAATCCAAAAATTAAGGCTTTAACTAAAACAAAGTCATCTGGTTGAACAAAAACAAACTGAAAAAAATATATAAATTTCATTTACATTTATACAAATAACATAGGACAGGGTAGACAAGCATCTATTCTTACTTCCATTTTTTATATAAAGGAATAAATAGCAGAATATAAAGAAGACCAAAAGTTGTGCAAAAATCAGTGCAAAGAATAACAAAGACCACTACAATTTAGATCTGCTAATATTCTTCTTTTTGTCAAATGCTTTTTGCCTGGATCCTGGTACCAAATGCTGTGAAATTGATTTTATGTTCTTAAAGAGGGAAAAAATGACGCTTTACCTTTAACTGTGATCTTAATGTCCCGATGTATGACTTTGTTACCACTATGTATACATGAAGTGCTTCATTTGAACTTTAAGAAGAAATTCGATTTGGTGTGGTCACAAACTAGCCAATCTAGGTTTAATAAATGTACCAAGACTTATACATGTACACAAGGATTGTTCTTCTAAGTAAACACCTGGAGAAGTTGGATATTTATTCCACTGATGCATCAGTCTTCGAACCTCATCATTCAATTGACTCTGCCCTCTGAAGCTACCAAGGGTGTCTTTAGTTGTCAAATAGGATGGTCTTTTCTTAGTCCTTAGCCTTCTCAATCTCTTTGCAGAACACTTTATACTGCCGGATACTCTCTCCTCCCTGGGTTCTCATGGCCCTACTCTCTCTGGTCTTCCCACCTGACTGATTCTTTTCAATCTCCTTTGCTGGATCATCACCAATATCACGCTTCCCAATTGTGAGTGTTTCCCAAGACTGTCCTAGGCCTTCTTTTCTTCTCCATCTGTACTTCCCCTTTTGGCAATCTCATCAGCTCCCAAGGGTATATGACTCAGATATATGTATCTACCCCCAGTCTCTTCTGAAAGTCTCCAACATCAAAAAGTACCTATTGGACATTTCAAATTGGATATCCCCAAAACATCTTACCCTCAGCATATCCCAAATTGAATTATCTTTCTGCATTTGGGACCCAAACCCTACCTCTTCTAAAGTTTCCTAATTTTATCCAAGATAGCATCAAACCATCCTTTTGGGCTCCCAGGCTTGTAACCTAGACATTATCATGAACTTCTCACTTTGCTGCACCCCACATATTCAATCAGTTGCTAAATGTTGCCATTCCTAACTTCACAATATCTCTCAAATCCTACTGATTTCCAATACTCACATAACCACCACTTTAATTCATGCCTTCTTCACCTCTCCTCAATCCAGGATCAGCAAAATATAGGCCAAGGAACAAATCAGAACAGCTGGTTTTGTATGGCCCACATGTTAAGAATGAATTTGTTAAAAAAATTTTTTTTAATACAATAAAATTTTCTTTTTAAAAATGTAAAGCTTTCTTAGCTTGCTGGCCTTACAAAAACTCAGGCAGTATTTTGCTGATCCCTAGTTTGCTGCAGCAGCCTCCTCACTGGTCTCCCTGCCTTGAGCTCTTGAGCTTTTCAAAACTCTCCAGTCCGCCCAACGCACTGGCACCTGAGTGATTTTCCCTAAGCATGCATCTGACCATGTGACTTCCCTACTCAATTCCAGTGGCTTTCTATTGCCTCTAAGATAAAATATAAACCCCTCTTTTTGGCCTTTAAAGTCCAACACGATCTGGCCCCAACCTCACTGGCCATTATTCCTTATCCTATATTCTGCAATCTAGTCAAAATGTCTCTCTCTATGGGGGCAGCTGGGTGGCACAGTGGATAAAGCACCAGCCCTGGATTCAGGAGGACCTGAGTTCAAATCCAGCCTCAGACACTGGACACTTACTAGCTGTGTGACCCTGGGCAAGTCACTTAATCCTCATTGCTGCCAAAAAAAGAAAGTCTCTCTCTGTTCCTTGCATACAATACTCCATTTCTCATCTCTATCCCTTTGCACTGGCTGCACCCCATGCTTAAAACACATCGACTCCACTTTTGCTCTATAGAGTCCTCTCTTCTTTTAAGGTACAGCTGAAGCACCATGTCTCCCCAAAGTCTTTCCTGACCTTCAATTGCTAGTGACCTTTTCCCAAACTACTTTGTATTTATGCACTTATATGTATTGCTGTTCACTAACTATATTTATGTTTTATATATCTTTATGAATACTTATCTGCTCCTCCATTAGGATGTAAGCTTTTTGTGAACAGGGATTGTTTTGTTTGGCAGCTAGGTGGCATAGTGGATAGAGCACTGGGCTCAGAATCAGGAAGATTCATCTTCATGAGTTCAAATATAGCTTCAGATACTTCCTAGCTCTATGACCCTGGACAAGTCATTTAACCCTGTTTGCCTCACTTTCCTCATCTGTAAAATGAGCTAGAGAAGGAAATGGCAAACCTCCCCAATCTTTGCCGAGAAAACCCTAAATGGGGTCACAGAGAGTAGGTCACAACTGAAAATGACTAAACAACAATAAAAATTGTTTTATTCAGTGACTTACAGTGAGCTTGACACGTACTGGGCACTTAATAAATATTTATGGACTAATTTACCATAAGGATTTAATATCAAAGTAGTTTCAAAAGAATAAAGCTACCCTTCCCCCAAATATAAACATTTTCCATTTGGAAGAGGCACATTTTTTAAAAAAGATACATAACCATGAGAGTACATATGGGAAGAGTTCATTATATATAAACTTAAAACTAATTCAGTAAAACACTACTCTGTGTAAAAGAAACACTTATGAGGCAGCTAGGTGGTATACTGGATATGGCCCTGGAGTCAGGAGGGCCTGAGTTCAAATCCAGCCTCAGACACACGACACTTACTAGCTGTGTGACCCTGGGCAAGTCACTTAACTTTCATTGCCCCACAAAACAAAACAAAACAAAACAAAACAAAACAAAACAAAACAAAACAAACAAAAAAGAAACACTTATTAGCAGGAATCCAGTCTTCTGTTTTTATAAGGTTTACAATCTATGCTAGTGTTTTTCCAAGAAGAATGTAAAAATGAGAAATCAATAAAACTTAGTCACACTTTTCCATTTTGTCAAAATAAGCACTACTAAATGCATTTTACTTAAGAAGTTGAAAAGAAATTTCAAAACAAATTCACAATAGAACACATTTAGCCCCATTTTATTAGTCTATTATTTCTTACCTTTGCATATGTTTTGATATTGTTGCATAACTTCTTCAGTATTCTGATTATTCAGCTGTTCCTGAAAAATTTAATGAAAATAGATTGATAAATCTATACCTTAAGCTTTAGACAGTGGAAAATAGGAAAACATTTATGAAACCTAGAATTTACTGCATCTAAGATGGTACCAGCTCAGAGCTTCAAAGTTGCTCTTACCTCGGAGAAGAACAGTCAAATCAACACAAACTCTCCCTTTACTTCCATATCTACCAAATTCAATAAACATCATGTTTACTTTCTCTCTCTTGATTCAAACTTAATAGGTAAGACCAGAAAGAAAGGCCCAATAACTGGAACTGATTATCCAGGACCTTGAAAAAATAGAAATGATCCAAGGAATTCTGTTTTCTAAGGGGCCAAGGTGAACCAACATGGGCCGTTCAGGTAAGTCCTATACCATTCCACATTGAGAGGTGAGGATTTGATTGGTGTGAAGCATTTCTGGTGTAGGAAAATCCTTACAGGTCAGCAACTTATATGTAACTTATAGTTCTAAGTTAAGTAATGTGCTCAGTCACACAGCTAGTATATGTCAGAAGCAAGGCCTGAATAGAACATAGATCTTTCTGATTCCAAGGCTTGTGCTCTCTTCCTTAAATAATACTGCTATTTATTCACTGCTATGCCCCTCCCTTGTAATTTTTGAATATCATGTGCGTGAAAACAATAGTACCCACATTTCTTTGATTTCCCCCACTAGGGACTTCCTTTGCAACATCTAAATACCTCATTTTACAGATGAAGAAACTGGTACTTACCAAAGATCACAAAGCTAACAAAGGAACTCAAACACAGGTCTTCCTTACCGCTGCTGTTACTACTTCTACAAGCTAATATTTATATAGCATTTACTATGTGGCAGGCATTGTGGTACATGCTTTACAATTATTATCTCATCTGGTCCCCATGACAATCCTGGGAGATGGATGCTATCATTATCCCTCTTTTTGCAGATTAGGAAACTGAGGCAAACAGAAGTTAAATAATTTACCCAAGGTCACATAGTTAGAGTCTTAAGTTAGATTTGAACATAGGTCTTCTGGACTCCAGGGCAGCTAGGTATGTACATGGATAGAGTGCTAGGCCTGGAGTGAGGAAGATTCATCTTCCTGAATGAATCTAAATCTGGCCTCAGACACTTACTACCTTTGGGACCCTGGGCAAGTCATTTCTCCCTGTTTGCTTTGGGTTCCTCTTCTTTAAAATAAGCTCATCTACAAAAAATGGCAAACCACTGTAATATCTTTGCTGAGAAAAACCCAAATGGGGTTGTGAAGAGTCAAATATAACTGAAATGACCAAACAACACCTTCCTGACCCCAGGCCCAGTGCTCCAGCCACTACACTACCTAGCTGCCCTTTCCACTATTCTTTCTACTACCCTACACTGCTTCCCTAGTAGGATCATAATATCATATATCAAGAGCTGGAAGGGGCCTCAAAGGCTATCTCATCTCAAATCTTTATTTTACATTGGAAGGAACAACAAGGATGTTAAATGACTTATCCCAATATCAAAGGTGTTTTCTCTGTGTGTGTAAAATATCATATATATTATATATGTGCATATAGATATATATGTATGCGTATAGATACATGTACATACATGTCTTTATATTAGTTATGTATTTTTCATATCTAAGGTTAGGATAAGACTATAGTTAATTACTAAAGATAGAAATAGGGCTAGAGAATACAGTGATAGGGACAGTTTCTTTTTTTTTTAAAGGCATATGGTAAGCATGTTAGAGATAATATTAAGGAAAGCAATAGGGCTGGTGAATAGGGACCAGTTAATTACATAAATAGGTTTAGGCAAGCAATGGTAAAAGGAATGAAGTTAATGTTAGAATTAGATGGGAAGTAGCCTCAAAATTCAACTATTCAATTAAGTTCCAAAGAAAACAAAAGCCTAACCTTTGAATAGGCTTTAAATGCATCCTAATTTGCACAATTTTGCATAAGTTTATTCTTGCATCCAGTACTCAACAATCAATGTCAAATTTCTATTAAATGTATCTTTAAGCTCCCTGAAAACACCAGGATTTTGGACACAATTAAAAAAAAAAAGCTCACAACCCACAAATTTAGAAATAAATGTCAAAAGATGGTGGGTGGGGCAGCTAGGTGGCACAGTGGATAAAGCACTGGCCCTAGATTCAGGAGGACCTGAGTTCAAATCAAGCCTCAGACACTTGACACTTAACTAGCTGTGTGACCCTGAGCAAATCACTTAACCCTCATTGCCCCGCCCAAAAAAAAAAAAAAAGAGAGAGAGAGATGGTGGGTGATACTCAATGATGTTTTAGGAGAAAAAATATATGACAATATCTTTGTAGAAATAAAGTGATCTAAGCTTATTTGTCACCATGCCAGCAAATTAGAAGTAGTTCTTAGGCCTTTCAAGAAGAAGAATAAAGGGGTAGCTATAGCAGATCCCTAACCTACTCCATGTCAACCACACCACAGAGGAAAGGAGAGAAAATCTCTAACAACAAAACACCTCCAGGGAGGACATGTTCTCCCATTGTATGAAATGCCTTTTCTTTCTCCACTTCCTTGCTGAATTCTGACCCATACTTTAAAATCCAACTTAAATACTACCTCTTTGATGAATATTTCCCACCTCATTCAGCCTGCCCCACCAGACCTCACAAAGATCTTTGTTTGCCTCTAAAGCATTATTTTATAATACCTGTCTACTTATGTCATATCACTCCATTAGATTCCATGAGGTAACGCATAGTATCTTATTTTAATTTTGTATCTATTTCCAAGATCTAACACAATGATATGAGCATAATGAAAACTTAATAAATGTTTGTCAAATCAAATTGAATTACTTTAATTAAAAGCTTTCTTTGTCACAAGAGCTAAGGAAGATTAAATTTAAATAAGTAAATTTTCCTTTTTAAAATGGAGATTAAAAAAAATCTTATTTTTAAAAGATCAAAAAAACTGAAATAATTTGCTTCTGCATTTTACCAGACATTAAACTACAGCAAAGAGAAATTGCTTAAATCTCAAAAAAGAAACACATTACCTTAAGCTGTTGAATAGTTCGCTGTTTGATATCTAATTCCTGGGAAAATTGGTTTTTCATTTTCTCAAGTTCATTAACTTTATTCCTCAGTAATTTCTCTTGGTCACGCATTACAGATATCTGCAAAGAGTAATGTTTATTAAACAGTCTGAGCACTTTTTAAAGAAACAATTAACAATCTTGACCATTTTTAGAAGATTTACATATTTTTACAGATATTAAAAAAAAGTCTAGCTTTCATCACTATATAAGAAAGTGTAAAGATTATTCCTCATTGCTCTAACACAGAATACAGGCAAATCAACCTATTGTTTCATCTTCCATTGTTTTAAGAAACTCAGACATTTTAAATAAGTTAAATACTTTTATATAACGGCAAAATTTTTAATCGTGTGAAAAATCCAGTGTAAAGAATGCTGGATTTAACTTTAGAGGACATGGTTTCACATCCCAACTTTGCCACTAATTAGTGGCCTGCATGACTTTGGACAAGCCCTTTAGGCTCTATGGGCCACAACAACCTTCTCTGTAAAATCAGGGATCGGACCCAAGTACTTCAAAGGTCCCTTCCAATGCTATAATTCTACAAGAATATATGATTCCATGTTAATTATCCTCTCTCTAGTGCCACTCCTGGAAAAGCAATGTACAACAAAAAGAATACTGAAGCTGGAGTTAGAAGGATTGAATGTGATTATCAGGTCTATTACTTTCTACTTGTATGACCCTGGGCAAATAACCTCCCCTCTCTCTGGGCCAGTTTTCTCATTTGTGAAATGATATTAATTGGCCTAAATGATTTCTAAGGTTCCTTCCAGCACTGGGTCCTTTGATACTTGCTGTATTACAAGTATAGGATAATGGCTGCTATCAACGTTTTGGTTTTTGGGGGTTGTTTTTGCAGGGCACTGAGGGTTAAGTGACTTGCCCAGGGTCACACAGCTAGTTAAGTGTCAAGTGTTGGATTTGAACTCAGGTACTCCTGAATCCAGGGCCGGTGCTTTATCCACTGTGCCAACTAGCTGCCCCCAAAGTATTTCTTAAAGCACTGAGAAGCTTGGCCTATTTGAATCCAGAAGCAATAAGTAAATTAATTGTCCAAAGGGATAAATAAATGATGACTAATTATAATGATAAGTCAACTTAAACACTAAAAACTATGTTATCCTAAATTATTAAGTTTTTAACCAAAGTTGTTCAACTACAAAATTATTTAAAATCTAGAAATCCATGTCTCTAAGTCATCTTAAACTCAAAGGTCTAATTCCTTATACTAACACAGGAAGACTTATGGTACTAAACTTAGGAAGAACAATGGCTGAACCCAGACTAGATATACTTAAGTCTAAGATTTCTCAGGCCTTACTCATATTCCATTTATTTATAGAGAGAAAATATACAATCCGAGCTAATTTGTTGTTTATTTCTATCTTTGTTACCTAGAACAGAAGTGTCAGACACACTACCCACAGACCACATTTAATCTACCACATTACCATATGGTACAAATCAGATTAAAATATAAAAATACCTAATAAAATAAAAATACCATAAAACAAAACATAGATAATATTATACTTTAAAACTAAGTACTGGTGGCTCCGTTTTCGTTTGAGTTTGGCACTAATGATGCAGGGAATACCTTTTAGAGTCAGTAAAATATATAGAGTATAGAGGTTGATAATTAAAATGCAAATCTGAAATTGCCTCTAGATCACTTAAGCTAGGAAAAAACAGAAAGGAATGTAGTTTGCCTCAAAGGCAACAAGAGGAAGGAACCAGGGTGGGTGAGTTAAAGTGATAGAAAATAAACAGACTTTAGGGATCTTCATCTTTTTTTTTTTAAACCTGTTTCCCAAGAACTTCTGAATCTTTCCCTTTCTAAACTTCTCTATGCACAAGCATAGTTTTGATTTATTAATAAAAACTGTTAGCATTTAGGTTTCTTTTACTATAGAAGTGATTTATACTGTTTCTAGCACTGCAGTTTAGTCTTTTTCAGAAGTCGATTTTCTAGACCATCTCTAGTTTTAAACATTTCTATTCCATTTTTATTTTTAAGTACCTATTTCTCATTCCATTCTGAATTTTTTTTTTTTTTTTGCATTCTTCTGTAAGGTTTTAGAAATGATCAGGGCAGGGGCAGCTAGGTGGCCCAGTGGATAAAGCACCGGCTTTGGATTCAGGAGGACCTGAGTTCAAATCCGGTCTCAGACACTTGACACTTACTAGCTGTGTGACCCTGGGCAAGTCACTTAACCCCAATTGCCTCACCAAAAAATTAATAAATAAAATAATAAATGATCTATTTTTTTCTGTTAGCTTTATTTTACTTTAAAGTCATCAGGTTATAACATTTTATCTTTTTATTAAGCCTCTTTCAGAGTGTGTCGGTACTGTAGCTGGCTGCTCCTTACAAGATCTTGTATCAGAAAAGACAATTTTAGAGCCTTCTAATTGTCATTTAAATTCTCAAGTAAATCTGTGATCACACTGATGAGAACACTTCCTCCAACTGTGCAGATTATAACCCATCTAAGCTACCTCATCCCTCTCCAAATTGTAGTCCATGTCTTCCTACAAGTTTATCATAAGGAAAAGTAGAAAGGAGCAGATTAAGAGGCTGGACATTCCTTGGATCTCAGCTAGAGTGCACTGCAGCTACTCTCACACCCCCAGTGCTGCTGGCTGAACCCTCAGGAGCAAGCACTGAGCGTAATAGTTGTCATCCTTTTCGAAGAGTCACCCTCCCACCCCTGAATGCTTGACAAGGATGTCTGGGCAGAAGGACCTTAACTCTTACTGCTAAATAATCCTTCCTACTATTTTTTTGTTGCTCAAATAAGGAAAACAGGAGACGTGCTGCATTTTGAAGAGAAGACCCACAATTTATTTTCCAAAAGGTATCCCTCCAGAACTTAAAGATGATTTCAACATCAAAGGAACACTGAAGAGCCTCTGCGTATGTCCACATTTCATCAGTAAGAGTTTGTAATATAATTGAGAAAAAAACGAGATGAAAACTTAGAAGGTCAAAGATCCTAAACATGAAGGAGACCAGAAAAAGAGTTTGTTTTGGAAGTTTAGCAGAAGCCATTACTATCAACCACCAAAAGCCATAAGGGCAAAACCCTGCAATTTGTCAATAAAAAATTAATAACAAAGCCCTATGGATTCTTTAATGGGGGTGTACCTCCTATTTGAGCATTTTTCACAAAGGTTGTTCAGTCAGTGTGGAATTTTTTTTTTTGGGTGGGGCAATGGGGGTTAAGTGACTTGCCCAGGGTCACACAGCTAGTAAGTGTCAAGTGTCTCAGGCCGGATTTGAACTCAGGTCCTCCTGAATCCAGGGCCAGTGCGCCACCGAGCGGCCCCTGTGTAGGATTTCAATGGATGTTACCCACGTCATTCCCAAGTGCAGATGAACTATCTTTATCTTGTGAACAAACAATGTCTCAACTCAAAACAAGAGGATTTGGAATTTCCCTGTAGAAGAATATATTGTAATATACTTTGATGTGCACATTGATGATGAGGTTGATGCACACATTGCCAGAGTTAACTCAGCATTTTGGAGGTTTCAAAGAAAAGTGTGGGGGCAGCTAGGTGGCACGGTAGATAGAGCACTGGCCCTGGAGTCAGGAGTACCTGAGTTCAAATCCGGCCTCAGACACTTAACACTTACTAGCTGTGTAACCCTGGGCAAGTCACTTAACCCCAATTGCCTCACTAAAAAAAAAAAGAAAAAGAAAAAGAAAAGCATGGGAGATAAGAGGTATTAGACTGACTACCAAACTGAAGGTCTACAGAATCATTGTGCTGACCTCATTGTTGTCAGAAACCCAGAAACCCAGCTTGTGAAACATAGACAGCATACCACAGCACCATGCCAGGAAAGTGAATCACTTCTATTTGAATTGTCTTAAGATTCTGAAGATCATGTGCCTGCTTCGGCAGCACATATACTAAAATTGGAACGATACAGAGAAGATTAGCATGGCCCCTGCACAAAGATTCTGAAGATCACCTGGCAGAATAAGATACCAAACACTGAGGGCCTCTCTCGAGCTAAACTGCCAAGCATTCAAACTCTACTGCAGAGAGCACAACTCCATTGGGCTGGCCACATTGTTCAAATGCAAAATTTGCCTAAGAGACTATTTTATGGAGAACTCACAGAGGAGGTCAGAAAAAGTGATAGAAGGACATTCTCAAGTTCTCTCTTAAGAACTTTGGAATTGATTGTATAACGTGGAGACACTGGCACAAGACCGCCAAGCATGGCATGCCCTTATCAGAGAAGGTGCTCTGCTCTATGAACAAAACAGAATTGAAATAGTTCAAAGGAAATACGAGATGCACAAATTTAGAGAATCCAACCCAAATGTTCACATGAATTATTTGTGCCGGAGATGTGGTAGAGCATTCTGAGCTTGTAATGGTCTTGTATGATATGATTATGGATTTGAGTCAGATTAAACTCTGACCATGGGGTCTGGAAGGTACCCAGACCTGCCCCAGTATAGTTTGTTAGAAGTTTATTGCTTGTCAAAATTCTCACTGTCTCCTTTAAGTTTTATTGCCAATTAACAGTATTTTTACTTCTGCTCAGTCTCCCCACTTGTCAGCTACATATTAGTTTTGTCTGCAATCTATCATGTGTCAGAACCCCAGTCAGTGGGTCAGGGAGTTTGCCCACCAATTCAATACTCGGGACTCAAGAAGAAAGGATGGGACTAGGCACAGAATGCAGCCATTGAGTTGAGACCAGATGTTAAGTAACATTGTCTCTTTTTTTCTCAGAGCAGAATCCCCTTGGCCTTGGGGTCCCAACAATGGATTATTCTTTTCTTCCCAACATAGCCGAAGATAAATTTTAACCCTGTCATCCTTATCTTTAGAGACAGGGGCCTGGAGAGGGGAGTCAGTGGGAACTGTGAGATGTGAAACATCTGACTCTCACTCCCCTGTTTCCTTTTCCTTTGGTTTGACCTTGTTCCCCCTCCCCTTTTCCCCCTTGTCCCTGGAACACGTATGCATGTCTCCATACGCACCCTGGGTGAGACAGGATTGGATGTTAGATTGTGAGCTCATCCACCCTAGGTGTATGTGGGGACAGTCCTTTTCAAGATTACTATAAAAACCTAGAGGATTGGGCATATCTTTGCAAGACTTCAATGTGTAATTGGGTTTTGCCCGTCCTCATGAGGATGTAATAAATCTGTCTCTGCTTGACTTGGTGGTCTCCTCGAGTTATTTGGGTAAACTGAGGCAGTTTGCTCCATACAGTCTGATCAGTCACAGGTGTAAATGCTGTAATTTGACTCTAATCCAGTGATATCATTTTGGTCCTCTTTGAGAACAAAGGACAGCAACCAATCGATATACTTTGATATGAAAAGACCAGTGATTTCCAAATCATCTCATATATCTGAGTAGCTAAAGAACTATATTTCTTTACAGAGATATTTGGGGCTTCACCTGAATGTTCTACGAAATAACAACTGATAAATATTCAGATGCAAGAATTGGATTAGCATGGTTTTTTAAAGATGTAATTAGAATATGAATTTGAAATAAAATTGTCTTTTCAGGAAAAAGCAATTGTGGTTTAAGAAAAATATCTAAAGAGATTAAAAAATGGTCCCCTTTCCACAAATGCAAATTAGTCTTGCAGACAGGAATTATTCTTCCTCATGAAATTAATAGCATATCTTTTTATTTGGGATTTTGTTTCCTGAACAAGTGTGAGGGCAATTATAAATTTTTTTGAAATGTCTGCATCTTAGTTTAGTTGGGCCTGGGTCAGAACTCTTAGAGAGAGCTATTTAACTATTAAATCTTGTCTTACAGAGGCTTTTTCTGTATTTTTTTATTTTAGGAGGCTTTATAAATATTTCACATATAAATATGTTACAATAAAGCTTAACTCTATCTATAGCATTTGTTTTTTCTTCAAAGTTTAAGGCTGCTTATCTTTAAGGCTTCTGAATGTATATTTGGCCAAATAAGTTTTGCCACACTTGTTAATGCATTAATTGTTTGAGGTTGTGGGTTTTTTTTAAGTCCACCACAAGATTGTACATATATAACCTATATCAGATTGCTTGCTGTCTTGGGTATAGGGGAGGCAAGGGAGGGAGGGAGGGAGAAAAATTTGGAACTAGAAAACTTATAAAAATGAATGTTGAAAACTATCCTTACATGTAACTGGAAAAAAAATAAAATACTAAAAAAAAAAAAAAATCAAGTGCATCACAAGACGAATTCCCCAAACTAAGAGCCTTCCTTGTTTCTTTTATTATTGGAGTATGTGGCTGCCTACTTATTATTACCATGTGTTAGCCATTTGCTTTTTGCTCTTACATCTCCTCAATACTTACACCAGGTTCTCTTCCAGATTTCTTATTTGTTATCTGTTACAGTCTGCACATATACCATGCACCAGTTTTACCATCCTCTGTAATACTCATTTTTCATTTTTCTGAGACCCAAATGTTTGATGATTCAATCACACAATACAGTAAATAGTGGTATTAAAAAAAAATAAACCTTAACAGTAATGCACTACTGGTGAAGTTGAGATATGGTTTAACCATTGCAGATATGGGTTAGTAGAAATGCAAGTGATTGAACTGTCTATGCCCTTAGACCAGGGAAATGTACAACACAGCCTATAGGTCAAGAAAGTCAAATAAGAATCAAAAATCCAATACAGGCCACAATGTTCATAGAAGGATTCTTTGTGATTACAATTAGAAACAAAGTGCTGCTGCCCATTGATTTGGGAATGCCCTAAAAAACTGATATATGAATGTAATGAGCAATTATTATACAGTAAGAAATGACAAATAGGAGGAACTGAAACATGAAAAGATTTATATGAACTAAAGTGAAGAAATAAGCAGAATCAAGACAATAATAACAATAATAATAATAACAAAAATAACAATGACCACAATAATGCAAACAAAGAAATCATTAAAATGAAGTTGAACTCCTGAATAATGGAAAAAGAGTCTTTCAAAGCACTGAGTTGGGAGGCTAATATATATTCTGTTAGACAAGGCTTCTCTATTAGATGTAGCTATTTAATTGTTTTTCTTTGTTACAAGGCATGGTTCAATCTGGAAGGAGTGGGGAAAATGATTCCCCCTAAAGTGTAAAGACAAAAGATATTCATAAATCTTTCTTTTTTTTAAAGATGGGCCCTAGTTTAAAAAAAATGAAGTAGATTAATGAATAGGCTAGATAATGAAGAATCAAAATCAAATGAACTCAATTACTCAGCATTTGTCAAACCCAAGAACAAAAATTACTTGGGGAATGTGGGAAAACTGGAAAACAGTCTTGGCAGAACATCTTACTTTATATACGATAGTTAGTTAGAAATTGATAAGTGATCTAAACATTAAAAGTCAAAACTTTGAAATATTAGAAAATAAGGTAACTTTCACAGCTATTATCAGGAGTTCTTAGTCAAACAAGGGACTGAGGCAGTCATAAAACATAAAATAATTTCAATTACATGAAATCAAAAAGCTTTTGCAATAAGCAAATCAGTGTAATTAAGTTAAGAAGGGAAGCTGTGAATTGGGGGAAAAATCATTTACAC